>NW_019946074.1:0-4944 GCF_002910315.2 Salvelinus sp. IW2-2015
GAGAGCCTTGTACGCCCTGTTCCTCCTCCCGCACTCGCCCAGTGTGTGTGTGTCCACAGTCCGCACCCCAGTTTCCGGCACACGCACCAGCTATCTGTGCGCTCCCAGCAGGCGAGGTCCTGACGTTTTACTCCCGGCCGATTGAGCTGCCCGTCTGCCAGAGCCATCTGACACCACACACACACTAACACACACACACCCACACACACACATAACCACACAACAACACACACATCAACACACACATGAGTGTGGTCCACGCTGTTATGACACCAAGCAACACAGACACCACACACAACACACACCACACACCAGGCGCTATGTACCTTCCCAGAAAAACAGCAGACAGCCTTTTTATAGTCATTATTCACCATATAGATAGTGTAGTTGAAGCATTGGGATCTAATCGCGCCCTCAGCTCTGTGTTTTCTGGGACCGTCCTAGGCTTCATAAAAAAGCAGAAAATGTTTAATACAATCTTGGCAACCACACGCAAGCTAATTGTACAGAGGGGGGGGACAAGAGCGCTGCAGGAGGAGAGAGAGAGAGAGAAGAGAGAGATTGAGAGAGAGCGGGGGGGAGGTAGGAGAGAGAGCGAGAAGAGGAGAGAGAGAGAGAGAGAGAGAGAGGAGAGAGAGAGAGGATAGAGCGATGAGAGAGAGAGAGAGAAGAGAGAGAGAGAGAGCGTGAGGCCTTCTCTGAAAGTATGATTGATGGGTTGAACAATGAGAAGTGTCTGCTTCTACTATTGTGTGAGTGGTTCAATCAAATGCCAGCCATCGATGAATTGTCATAATATTGCATAGAGCTACGACCTGTCACAACACACACACACAATCACCCACATGATAACACACAACACACACACACACACACACACTACACCCAGACACACAATGGATGCACCACACACACTAAGCACAACACACGCACACGTACGCCACACGCACAACGCACACAACGACACCTAACAGACAACGTCTCAGCTTTTTTGGCGCAGCTCAACCCTTGTCTCTGTCTGAGCCCGGTCTCTAGAGAAACAGGTATGTGGAGATACAACCGTCCTCTCAGTAGCTTGTGGTAGTCGGGGTCTTCAGGTGTGGAGATACTTTCAATCAGGTAGCTGTGGTATCGGGGTCTTCAAGGTGTTGGAAAGATACCGTCCTCTCAGTAGCTGTGATATCGGGTCTCAAGGTGGTGGAGATACCTCCTTCAGTAGCTGTGATATCGGGGTCCCTTCAAGGTTGTGGAGATACTCATCAGTAGCTGGTTGGTATCCAGGGTCCCTTAAGGTGTGGGAGATACTCCTTCAGTAGCTGTGATATCGGGGTCCCTTCAAGGTGTGGAACGATACTCCTCTCAGTAGCTGTGAATATGGGGTCCCTTCAAGGTGTTGGAGATCTCCAATCAAGTAGCTGTGGGTATCGGCGGTCCCTTCAAGTGTGGAGAATACTCTCAGTAGCTGTGCGTATCAGGGTCCCCTTCAAGGTGTGGAATAACTCCACTCAGTAGCTGTGATATCGCGGGTCCCTTCAAGGTGTGGAGATATCTCTCCACTCAGTAGCTGTGGGTATGGGGTCTTCAAGGTGTGGGATACTCCTCTCAGTAGCTGTGGTATCGAGGTCCCCCTTCAAGGTGTGGAGATACCTCCACTCAGTAGCTGTGGTATCGGGCGGTCCCTTCAAGGTGTGGAGATCCTCTTCAGTAGCTGTGATATCGGGGTCCTTCAAGGTGTGGAGATACCGACAGCTAACTGAGATGAGGTATCGGGTTCCTTCAAAGGTGGTGGGAGATAACCTCCTCTCAGTAGCTGTGGTATCGGGGTCCTTCAAGTGTGGAGAAATACCACAGCTACTGAGAAGCGAGGTATCCCGGGTCCCTTCAAGGTGTGGAGATAACCTCCCTCTCAGGAGCTGTGGTATCGGGGTCCCTTCAAGTGTGTGGGAGATACCACAGCTACTGAGATGAGGTACCGGGGAACCTTCTAGGTGAATAACCAGGAAGACTCTCTGAGACCTTTTCCCCACTGATGAAGTCAAGAAATAAAAGATATGAGCTCTTAACCTTTGACTTCTCTAAACTTTCAAGCAGATGTGATATTAATTTCAGGTGGGACGAGTCTATAAATGAGAGAAAATTTATGAGATTCTTCCGAGCATTTAAGGATCTCATTTCCCCCCCCAAGTCTCTGTTGTAATGCTAGCGATGCCATTCCAGGTTTTGGGGCTTTGGGCATATACAAAAGCTCTGACCGCTAAATAAACATTTAGGAAGGGTGTGACTCCCAGCGAGCCCATCGCAGGTGGCATTTTAACGCGGCCTCTCTCTCACTAACACAGCAAACGCCTGCTGGGAGAAAAAAAGATGCTGTCATTTGCTGTGTCCAGATATGTGTGTTCACAATCACATGAACTGCTCTGGAGACGCACGGTGTTGGCGTGGTGTTGGCACTGGTGGTACTGGGCTGGTGCGAGGGGCTGCCACAGGCGGACTGGTGCGTRGAGAAGGCACCGGATAGACCGGACCGTGAAGGCGCACTACAGGTCTGGAGCACCGAGCCTGCCCAACCCTCCCTGGCTGAATACTCCCCGTGGCCATGCCAGTGGAGGGGGAATCAGCCGCACCGCACTGATTTTCACGATTGTTGTTTTGTATTTTGTAGTTTTCACGTTTATCATCTTTATTAAACATGATGAACACTAACCATGCTGCGCTTTGGTCCTGTCCTTCGCCCACAGAAGAAAGCCGTTACAAAGTAGAAGAATAAGTAGTAGAAGTAGTAGAAGAAGTAAAAGAGTAGAAGAAGAAGTAGTAGAAGAAGAAGAAGTAGTAGTATAAGAAGTAGAAGAAGAAGAAGAAGAAGTAGAAGTAGTAGAAGAAGTAGAAGAAGAAGAAGAAGTAGAAGATGAGGTAGAACAGTAGAAGAAGAAGAAGAAGTAGAAGAAGAAGAAGAAGTAGAAGAGTAGAAGAAGTAGAAGAGGTAGAAGAAGTAGAAGTAGTAGAAGTAGAAGTAGTAGAAGAAGTAGAAGTAGTAGAAGAAGTAGAAGTAGTAGAAGAAGTAGTAGAAGAAGTAGAACTGCTACTACTTATACTTCTTCTACTTCTTCTACTATTCTACTTCTTCTACTACTTCTACTTCTTCTACTTCTTCTACTTCTTCTACTCTTCTACTTCTTCTACTACTTCTACTTCTTCTACTACTTCTACTTCTTCTACTTCTTCTACTTCTTCTTCTTATTCTACTACTTCTTCTTCTACTACTTCTTCTACTTCTTCTTCTTCTACTTCCTCTTCTTCTTCTTCTACTACTTCTTCTACTTTTTCTTCTTCTACTTCTTCTTCTTCTTCTTCTTCTTCTTCTGCAGCTGTTTTGTTCAGACCAGAGCAACATGATTCTGAGAGAGAGAGAGAGAGAAGTGGGACGACTGTGACCAACAGTTGAATAAGCCAGTCCTGTTTTATATATAGTATGTGACCTTTAGCATGTGTCTGTCTCGGAGCCTGTCAAGCTGCTGTACCTACTGTTTCCACGAATCAATTAAATGAGCCTGTTCTTTAGTCTCTGACACTTTTCTGCACTTGTAGGGGAGAGAGCGCGAATGTGTGTGTGTGTGTGTGTGTGTGTGTGTGTGTGTGTGTGGTGGTGTGTGTGTGTGTGTGTGTGTGTGTGTGTGTGTGTTGTGTGGTTCACATAGAAGGGCGCCTATTGGATCATTTTCTTGTTACGTCCAACTCATGCTAATCACGTTAGCCTACGTTAGCTCAACCATCCCACAGGGGACCCACCAATCCTGAAGAAGTTTTAACGTTGTTAACTGATGGCAGGAAGTTCTCTCAGGCTCGTAACTAATAGAGTCATCACTATTGCTGCCCTTTCCCCAATTCAGAATAACCTGAATATCCTGCTGCCCTTTACACACATTCAGAATAACCTGATATCCTGTGCCCTTTACCACACCATTCAGAATAACCTGATATCCTGCTGCCCTTTACCACACCATTCAGAATAACCTGACATCCTGCTGCTTTACCACACCATTCAGAATAACTGATATCTGCTGCTCTTTACCACACATTCAGAATAACCTGATATCCTGCTGCCCTTTACCACACCATTCAGAATAACCTGATATCCTGCTGCCCTTTACCACACCATTCAGAATAACCTGATATCCTGCCCTTTACACACCATTCAGAATAACCTGATATCGCGCTGCCCTTTACCACACCATTCAGAATAACCTGATATCCTGCTGCCCTTTACCACACCATTCAGAATAACCTGATATCCTGCTGCCCTTTACCAACCATTCAGAATAACCTGATATCCTGCTGCCCTTTACCACACCATTCAGAATAACCTGATATCCTGCTGCCCTTTACCACACCATTCAGAATAACCTGATATCCTGCTGCCCTTTACCACACCATTCAGAATAACCTGATATCCTGCTGATGATGTTGGTCCGGAGCTGTTTCCATCTATTAGCCAGCTCAACATTACAGTAAACTGCTGAGTCACTGGCTAATTCAGAACAATGTCTGTCTCATCCAAACGGCTGTTTCTCATATGGGACCCTATGTGCTGGAACATGTAGTATAGTGTAGCCATGTAGTATGTTATAGACCATGTAGTATGTTATAAGATGTTATGTATGACATGTAGTATGTTATAACCATGTAGTATGTTATAACCATGTAGTATGTATAACATGTTAGTATATTTAGCCATGTAGTATGTTTTAACCATGTAGTATGTTATAACCATGTAGTATGTTATAAGAATGTAAGTATGTTATGACATATAGTATGTTATTAAGAATGTAGTAGTGTTATAACCATGTAGTATGTTATGAGCATGCCATATGTTTATAATCATTGTAGTATGTTATGACCATGTAGTATGTTATAACATGCATATGTGTTATAAGAATGTAGTATGTT
>NW_019946074.1:8675-15438 GCF_002910315.2 Salvelinus sp. IW2-2015
TAGTTATGTTAAAACCCTGTGTATGTTATAACCAATGCGTAGTCATGTTACGACCATGTAGTATGTTATGAACATGTCTTTGTTATGTCCATGTAGTATGTTATGACCATGGTAGTATGTTATGACATGTATTGTTATGAACATGTAGTATGTTATGACATGTGGTATGTTTGACCATGTAGTATGTTTGACCATGTAGCGTGTTATAACCATGTAGTATGTTAAAACCATGTAGTATGTTATAACCACGTGTATGTTAAAACATGTAGTATGTTATAACACATAGTAGTTGTACGACCATGTGTATGTTCGACCATGTGTATGTTAAAACCATGTAGTATGTTATAACCACGTATATGTTACACCATGTAGTATGTTATGACCATGTAGTATGTTATGACCATGTAGTATGTTATGATCATTAGCGTGTTATAACCATGTAGTATGTTAAAACCATGTAGTATGTTATAACCACGTAGTATGTTACGACCATGTAGTTTGTTATGAACATGTAGTATGTTAGACCATGTAGTATGTTATGAACATGCAGTTATATTATGAACATGTAGTATGTTATGAACATGTTGTTATGAACATGTAGTATGTTTATGAACATGTATGTTATGAACATGTAGTATGTTATGACATGTATTATGAACATGTAGTATGTTCCAGGACCTGTGTGTCCACCGACGTGTTGAGACGATACTTTAACACGGCTAATGTATGTGTTATGAGCTTTAACAAGGCTAATAGATGTGTTATAAGCTGTAATAAGGCTAATACAGTGGTTCTTCCTTTGACAGTTGTGGCGTACTGCAGCACAGCTTGCGGGGTGCGTAGAGTTCTATGGCACGTTATTTAAGTGTCAGCCATTGTTGCCAGAATGATGCAATTTACCACAATCTGACACCATCTACCACAAACGGTAATAAGGCTAGTAGATGTGTTATAAGCTTTAAACAGGCTAGTAGATGTGTTGTACTTTAAACAGGCTAGTAGATGTGTTATAAGATTTAATAGGCTAGTAGATGTGTTATAAGCTTTAATAAGGCTACTAGATGTGTTAGACACTTTAATAAGGTTATTAGATGGTTATAAGCTTTAGTAAGGCTGTTAGATGTGTTATAAGCTTGAATAAGGCTAATATTGTTTATAACTTTAATAAGGCTAGTAGTGTGTTATACTTTAAGGCTAGTAGATGTGTATAAGCTTTAATAAGGCTATAGATGTGTTATAAAGCTTTAATAAGGCTAGTAGATGTGTTTATAACCTTTAATTAGGTTATTAGATTGTTGTAAGCTTTAGTAAGGCTGTTAGATGTGTTATAAGCTTTAATAAGGCTAATATATGTGTTATAAGCCTTAATAAGGCTATTAGATGTGTTATACGCTTTAATAAGGCTAATATATATGATGTGCTGTGTATTCACCTCTGAAGTCTCTCTAATGCAAAGGGCCTGCATCAGAATGAAGCTTTTTATGAATGTAAGATCATAACTACACGCTACTACACGCTGTTGCTAGCGTGTAGTAAACCTTTCGGGGTGCAGTCGTAAACCAACATGGCCTTCATCCTATGCTACGGCCTTGGACGAGATAGTGTGTAACATCGGCGGCTGAGCTTTGAAGTAGAAACATCTAGAATATAAAATATATTTATGGTGTATTCCAGTGTTTGGATGACAGGATATGAGCAGGCGTTTTTTTCAGACAGGAAACACCCACATAGAAATACGTTTAACAATTTGTTAAGTAATTAATAACGCAAGTGTTGTGAGTTCTGATCCTTCAGGGAAGCTCACTGTCCCAAACAAAGCGTCAATATAGTATATATAACATTTCCCAGCAGGAAAAGCGAACCTAACAGGTGGAGGCCTGGGGTGGTGAAGGGAGCTAGAAGCCAACGCATACTGCCAGTAGTAGAAAGAGGAGGAAGGGAAGCGCTACTAAGGTCCACTATAGTACATTTTGGTAGACAGAAGGTGCTCTTTGGTAAAAGGGGTGAATTGGTCATCAAAAAGAAAGAAGGACCAAGACACTCTTTATATAATTAATTAAAATGCCTTTATTAGTATGGCATGTTCAACAGAAACAACGTTGTTTTAAAACCGACGCGTTTCGGCTGAATGGCCTTCGTCAGGGAGTACAAGTAGTAGTAGCAGGATGTGTGTGAGCAGAAACCAGTCAGCTTATTGATAAATCAACTGCCAAATAAAGGTAGGCGTGATTGTTACGAGCATCTAATTGGTTGTTACTGATTGTTACGAGCATCTGATTGGTGCAATGTCAGCTGACGAGTAAAATGAGGCGGGCGCTCGGGTTCCCTTTCTGAACAGGTTTTATCTGCTTGTGTTGATGATGTTCTTCATATTAACCTCTATCTTCTTCACTTCGACCCACTACATGTTCCGGTTGTGATTAATTTGAGCTTAATAAAGTTTTTTTTTTATCTCAATATCAAATAATTTCTGAGTAGCAATTAAGTTCCTTACCGGGATTGTTTTCAATGAATATGGTCATAAAGAAACTAAAATAGTTTCTTGGCAAAAAATGCAATTTCTCACGTAAGAGTTATGACAGGACTGTGTGGGAGTGGTCTGAGAGATTGGGGCCTAATTGGAGGAGCCCTAATGGGGAGGGATGTGTAACCTGTAAAGTAGCTGCTATTGGCCGAGAGGAGGGAAATCTCTCTTTGTTATTGGTCTATTAAACCTGGGTGGGGCTTTAAGGGCCCAAAAATCCCACCTAGCCAAACAAGACGACAGGTCAGTCGTCTATCTTTATCAAACAGCTCCGGACTAAAAGGGCATTATCATAGTTTTCACAATTTCACAGTATTATTCCAACCTCATTGTGTAGAAATATACATATATATATATATATATATAAAACACAGGAATATCACCTTTTTTTGACAGCACTAGCTGTTTAAAAAGCTGTGAAAGGCATTAGTTGGAATTATTACTGTTACTGACATCAAAGATGGCGGTCGGGGGGAGGGGGGAAGGGGGGTGTTGGAGGACTGGCTTCATCTCATGATGGAGCATCAATGTAATGTGTGGTATACTGTATACTGCTGTGTGTGCCATCAATACAGGTGAGTTTGACATTTTTTATACTTGAGAGTTTGCGTTGTTCTTTTACAGGGCATCAAAAGAAAAGGCCTGCAGCAAAGTTTGGCCTCATCAAACGCTTCATTGTAAAACTGTTTAGAGCCAGGTGTTAGAGGAGATATGCCCAGGGGTGATTGGGTAAAGCTTTTATTTTACAGTCCGCTAATTATATTGAATTGACATATCAAACGTTATTGTACAAAGCGTGATTAAATAGTTATTACATAATTACTACTTATTAAGAATAATTTCAAGGTCCTATCAGAAATAAAGATGAAGAATTATAAAGTTGTTTTATTAATAAAAAAAGATATATAAATAAAAAATAAATATACGTTATTCAACCAAATGTGACGCTGTCGTATCCTATCTTCAGACCAAGATGGTCCTACCTTTCCAAGCGATTCTTTACAATACAGGAGACATTTCTATTCAATACAAGTGGAGCTCTATCCTGCTATTAAATGCTTCACAGAATTAAAATGAATTAAAAGGTACAATTCAACAACAAACTGTCTCTTGTTGTCAAATTGACTGGGGCCAGCAAATCTCCTGTCAAATTAACTGGGGCCAGCAAATCTCCTGTCAAATTAACTGGGGCCAGCAAATCTCCTCGTCAAATTTAATGGGGCCAGCAAATCTCCTGTCAAAGTTAACTGGGGCCAGCAAATCTCCTGTGTCAATTAACTGGGCCAGCAATCTCCTGTCAAATTAACTGGGGCCGACGCAGCTAACCTCTCCTGTTGTCAAAATTGGACTGGGGCAACAAATCTCCTGTCTCATGTTAATTGGGGCCAGCAATTCCTGTTGTCCATTAATTGGGCGAGCAAATCTCCTGTCCTCAAATTAACTGGGGCCAGCAAATTCCTGTTGTCAAATCTAATGGTCCCGTGTTGATTGACTACAAGAGATGTTCTGCAATAGGAAGCTGCACATAGAATGCATGGTGAAAACACATCATTCCACTGTTACTGTAGATGAAGGTTCTTCCAAATGTTCCGGCCCTGGAACAATATGAGAAATTCAGTGTTTCCTGAGACCCAAGCTCATGCAAACATGTCCCTTGTTTGGAGAGACCAGTCATTAGCTAAACATTTTATGGCCCCTCGTCTTGACAGGGGAGAGAAAAAAGTACATTCCTGCAATTCTACGGATGTTTGTGTCATAAATATTAGTTTGCGGTCACATGTGGACATAAGCTACTATTTCATCCATAAAAAAACGGAATAAGTAATTAAATAAATTCCACATTTACCAAATAGGACGCTATATTGTATCCCATCTTCAGACCAACCCTGAGGTATCGCTTCAAGCCACTTCAACACATGGCTCTCATACTGCCGTTCCCGTGAACATTCTGTTCAGACTATCTTTTACGTCTTCTCAGTAATTGTACAGATGTTGTTGAGAAAGAGACATGAGCAAACAAGGCTTGTCACTGTCTGTCTCCCTGGGTGCCAACAGCTGTCCAGTCTGCTAGCAGGAGACGGAAGGAGGGGGAGGAGGGAGGAGGGAGGGAGGGAGGGAGGAGGGAGAGGAGGAGGAGGAGAGGAGGAGGAGAAGAGGAGGTGAAGAGGAAGGAGGGGGGGAGGAGGAGGAGGAGGAGGAGAGAGGAGAGGAGGAGAGAGAGGAGTGAGCGGAAGGAGGAGGGAGGAGTGAAAGCGCCAGAAGAGGAGGGAGGTGAAGAGACCGGAAAGAGAGAGGAGAGAAGAGACAGAGAAGAGAGGAGGAGGGATGTGAGGGGAAGGAGAGGAGGGAGGGAGGTGAAGAGGAAGGAGTGATAGAAGAGACAGGAGGAGGAGGAGGAGGGAGGTGAAGAGGAAGGAGAGGAGAAGAGACCGGAGGAGGAGGAGGAGGGAGGTGAAGACGGAAGGGGAGGAGAAGAGACAGGAGGAGGGAGAGGAGGGAGGTGAAGAGGAAGGAGGAGGAGAAGAGACAGGAGAGGAGGGAGGTGAAGCGGAGGAGGAGAGGGGAGGTGAAGAGGAGGAGGAGGAGAGGGGAGGAGGTAGAAGGCAGGAGATAAGGAGGAGAAGAGACCAGGAAGAGGAGGGGAGAGAAGAGACAGGAAGAGGAGGAGGAGAAGAGGGAGGTGAAGCGGAAGGAGGAGGAGGAGGGGAGGTGAAGAGACATGGAAGGAGGAGGCGGGGGAGGTGAAGAGGCAGGAGTAGGAGGAGAGGGGAGGTGGAGAGGCAGGAGGAAGAGGAGTATTGGGAGAGGCATGAAGAAGGAAAATAACAAGATCTCATAGTTTTACAGTTTAACTTCTGACTCTCTGACTGTTTATACACGTTTCTGCAAACATCAAATGTAGAATTTTCTTCCAAATGTCACATTTCTACGGTTAAGTTTTTGGGACACCGGGTCTTCCAACAGACACAACAACACGACCGGGTCACGTTCATTCCTGAATGGTGAAGCGGTAAGGGTTACGTTTTAGGATCAGGACGGATGGAAGGAGGAAGAGAGGAGGAGGAGGGAGAGGCCAGGACGCGAGGAGGAGATGGGGAGGAGATCGGCACACCAGGCCAGGCCAGCGTCAGCAGCGAGGGGAGGAAGAGGAGGAGATGAGGAAGATGAGGAAGCAGCGCAGCAGCGAGGAAGAGAGAGAGAAGAATAGGAGGAAGGATGGAAGGCCCAAGGAGGTAGGAGAGAGGAGTGAGGTGGAAGATGAGAGAGAGGAGGGGAGGAGAGGAGATGGCAGGAATGGGAGGAAGAGGAGCGAGGAGGAGGAAGAGGAGGAAGATGTAGGTGAGGGTGGGAAGGATGAGAGATCGGAGCGCAGAGGAGAGCAGGAGAGGAGGGAGGAAGAGGACGCCAGGACGAGAAGATTGCGAAGGAGGAGGGTAGGGAGAGGAGGATGATGGAGGAGAAGAGATGAAGATGAGGAGGAAGGAGGGATGGAAGGACGAGAGGAGAGGAGGAGCATATGGAAGAGCAGGGAAGGGAGGGAGGAGGAGGAGACCGCAGATGAGGAGGAAGGATGAAGAGGAGGATAGAGGAGAGAGGAAAGGAGGAGGGAGGGAGGAGGAAGACGGAGAGGAAGGGAGTGAGGGGATGTGAGGAGCGAGCTAGTAGGAGATTGAGAAGGAAGGAGGAGAGAGGAGGGACGAGCAGAGGAGAGAGGAAGGAGAAGGACCTGACTCGTCAGACAGTTTTGTTTCTGAGTCTCTATACCCTGTCCTCGACCTTCAGACAGTTTGTTTTCTGAGTCTCTATGAATCCCTGGTTCCTGAGCTCAGACAGGTGTGTTTCGTGAAGTTCTATCCTGTTCTGACCTTCAGCCAGGTTGTTTCTGATCTTCTAGTATCCTTGTCCTGACGCTTGCAGACAGTTTGTTTCTGATCCTCTATATCTGTTTCCGTGACCTCGTCAGTTTTGTTTCTGAGTGTATATCTGTTGCCGTACCTGTTCAGACAGGTTGCTTGCTGGAGTCCTCGTATATCTGTTCCTGACTTTCAGACAGGGTTTCTGATACGTTCTCTGAGTTTTGATCTCTATATCCGTTCTGACCTTCTCAGGGGACCCAGTTATCGTGTGTCTTGATGTTGAGTCTCTTATACCGGTCTGCTGGGGTATTCCTAGAACCATTTACTTTACATTTAACATTTAAGGTCTTTAGCAGACGTCTATCCAGAGCGACTTACAAGA
>NW_019946074.1:19980-30334 GCF_002910315.2 Salvelinus sp. IW2-2015
GAGGAATCATTCCTCTCCATCTCCTCTATCGTCGACTGTCTATCTATCCCTCCACTCCCACTATCAGCTCATCAACTCCCACTATCCAATCTCCGCTATCACCCTCCCACTATCCCCCACTCCCTCTTCCTCGCACTCCTCTATGCCTCCCCTCCCCTCCCCTATGTCGCCATACACTCCTTGTCCACCCCCTCCCATCTAATCTTCTCCACTCCCTCCTATCCTCGCATTTACCCATCTTATCTTCACTCCCTGTTACCTCGCACTATTATCCCTCTAAGTCCTCTCCTACACTGCATTCTAGTCCTCCACATCCCCTATATCCTCACACTCCCTCTACTTCCCACAAACTCCCTGTCTTAATCTCACCTCCCACTATCTTCCATCCCTCTATCCTCCCCTCGAACTCCCACTATCACCCCACTCCACCACTATAACTCCTCCCCTACGCTCCACTATCACAGTCTCTAGCATCTCCTTATCCTTCCACTCCCTCTCTCCTCCACTCCCACTATCCTCCACTTCCCTCTATCCCTCCACTCCCTCTATCCTGTAAACTACCTTCCCTACTGTAATCCTCCCCACTCCTCTATTCCACTTCCTCCTCTATCCTCCAACGTCCCTCTACCATCCCTGTAAATCCCTCTATCCCTCCACTCTTCTTATGCGCCTCCTCCCCTTACCCTCCACTCCACTCCACCATATCCACACCTGTTCCCATTTACCTTTTCGTGATCGGAGCTCTCGGCCAAAGGAAAAACGGGGGTCTTCATTGGGTTCACATGGTTTCCTATACCATCAACTGGAGTGTAAAGTGGTAAGTATCCAGCGATCCAGCTTAGCTCGTGTTTTATGGTGTCGGAGTCTGGTTCTGATTAACTCCTGACTCTGGTGTCCATGACACTCAGGTCTGGTTAACCCTCGTTGATTGTGACATGCGGGGTGCTGGCTAGTCTTCCTCGCTTTCATGATATCTAGAAAGTGTGTGTGTGTGTGTGTGTGTGTGTGTGTGTGTGGTGTGTGTTTGTGTGTGGTGTGTGTGTGTGTGTGTGTGTCGGTGTGTGTGGTGTTGTGTGTGATGTGAGGTCATCAGAACTGCGGCTCTGGCGCATAGCACCAGGCAAAGGTGTGCCGTCCCGCCGTCGTAATGGATACTTTAGCATGTACGCGTAACGCAATGGATAGCCGGACCAGGCCAAATCACAGTAGTCGTTACTATGTGAGTGCAGGAGAACAATTACCTGTGTATGATTTCAGATCATGCCCGCCGGCAAGGGTCAGACTTAACTGATTACGAAGCGTTGAGCTTCAGAGAGTTGAGTTTTTAGTCAAGGTCTCGGTTTGGTCAGAGCTACACTATTGTGCAATCCAACACCCTAGCTTGCTATATTTTGGTCGGTTTCTGGTTTGTAGGTGTCTGTTGTGTGTGTGTGTGTGTGTGTGTGTGTGTGTGTGTGTGTGTGTGTGTGTGTGTGTGTTTGGCTACAGTATGTTGTGGTTTTGTTGACAGTTCAGATATGCAGTGAATGTTAAAGAAGTTACCAAAGTATAAATGTTCCTTCCCCCCGTATTGCTACATTTAATCTCTGTTAGATAGTAAATACGGATTCTGAACTTCACCTCGGTTATTGAACGAGAATAGAGAATGTTGAGGCCTTGCCAGTGAGTTTTCTTCTCTATGTTTATTTCTGAATGTTATTATAGTTTTTAACGTTTTGCATTTTTTTTGACATGAGTGATTATACATTCGATGGGATTCTCTATTGTATCGGTCTGATTAGATGGAATCTGATAGCGTGTGTGTAGACAGGCTTACTGACGACGGACGGAATTCTTCTTTTTCCTCTCGTCATACTTTTTTTTTATTTTATCCTAATATTTATTATATTATATATTCCTTGCTAATTTCCACAGCTCAACTCTCCTTCCGTTGATCCTGGATCACGCACGCACGCACGCACGCACGCACGCACGCACGGAGTACCAGCCAAAAGTTTGGAAACACCTACTCATTCAAGGGTTTTTCTTAATTTCTTTAACTATTTTTTACATTGTAGAATAATAGTGAAGGCATCAAAACTATGAAATAACACATATGGAATCATGTAGTAACCATAAAAGTGTTAAACAAATCAAAAATATATTTGAGACTTGAGATTCCTCAAAAGTAGCCACCCTTTGCCTTGATGACAGCTTTGTACAGTCTTGGCATTCTCTCAACCAGCTTCATGAGGTAGTCACCTGGAATGAATTTCAATTAACAGGTGTGCCTTCTTAAAAGTCAATTTGTAGACTTTCTTTCCTTAATGCGTTTGAGCCAATCAGTTGTGTTGTGACAAGGTAGGGGTGGTATACAGAAAGAGTCCATATTGGTTACTACATGATTCCATATGTGTTATTTCATAGTTTTGATGTCTTCACTATTATTCTACAATGTAGAAAATAGTAAAAATAAACATAAACCCTTGAATGAGTAGGTGTGTCCAAAACTTTTGACTGGTACTGTCCACTCAGCACCCCAATATAGGCTACTACTGTGGCATCTACAGTTGAATCTACAGTTGAAGTCGGAAGTTTACATACACTTAGGTTGGAGTCATTAAAACTCATTTTTCAACCACTCCACAAATTTCTTGTTAACTTCTCTAGGATATGGGGCAGCATTTTCACGTTTGGATGAAAAGCATACCCAATTTCAACTGCCAGCTACTCATTCCCAGAAGATAAGATATGCATATTGTTCGTATATTTGGATAGAAAACACTCTGAAGTTTCTAAAACTGTTTGAATCATGTCTGTGAGTATAACATAACATATTTAGCATGCGAAACCCTGAGGACAAACTATTCCGATTTTTTTTTTTTTGTTGAGGTCACTCTCTTTTCAAAGAGTTTCATTGGGAAACCATATTTTTAATTGACCTTCTTGCAGTTCCTACCACTTCCACTGGATGTCAACAGTCTTTAGAAATTAGTTGAGGGTTTTTTCTTTATGTAATGAAGAAGTACGGCCATTTTGAATCAGGGTCACTTGTTGTGTACTGTTAGATAGAGGCATGACCAGAAAGCATGCTACAGATTGTTTTAATCCTGTATTGAACACAGATCATCCCGTCTTCAATTTTATCGATTATTTACGTAAAAAATACCTAAAGTTGTATTACAAAAGTAGTTTGAAATGTTTGGCAAAGTTTACAGGTAACTTTTGAGATATTTTGTAGTCACGTTTCACCAGTTTTTTTATAGTAATATAGTTGAATTTGGCGCTCTGCATTTTTACTGGCTTTTGGCCAAGTGGGACGTTAGCATCCCACATATCCCAGAGAAGTTAACCACTATAGTTTTGGCAAGTCAGTTAGGACATCTACTTTGTGCATAACACAAGTCATTTTTCCAACAATTGTTTACAGACAGATTATTTCACTTATAATTCACTGTATCACAATTCCAGTGGGTCCAGAAGTTACATACACTAAGTTGACTTGCCTTTAAACAGCTTGGAAAATTCCAGGAAAATGATAGTCATGCTTTATAAAACTTCTGATAGGCTAATTGACATAATTTGAGTCAATTGGAGGTGTACCTGTGGATGTATTTCAAGGCCTACCTTCAAACTCAGTGCCTCTTTGCTTGACATCATGGGATAATCAAAAGAAATCAGCCAAAGCCCCTGGCCTCAATCCTATTGAAAAACTTGTGGGCAGAACTTGAAAAAGTGTGTGCGAGCAAGGGAGGCCTACAAACCTGACTCCGTTACACCAGCTCTGTCAGAAGGAATGGGCCAAAATCACCAACGTATTGTGGGGAAGCTTGGTGGAAGGCTACCGAAAACGTTTGACCCAAGTTAAACAATTTAAAGGAAACGCTACCAAATACTAATTGAGTGTATGTAAACTTTCGACCACTGGGAATGTGATGAAAGAAATAAAAGCTAAATAAATAATTCTCTCTACTATTATTCTGACATTTCACATTCTTAAAATAAAATGTGGATCTAACTGACCTAAGACAGGGAATTTTACTAGGAGTAAATGTCAGGAATTGTGAAAAACTGAGTTGAAATGTATTTGGCTAAGGTGTATGTAAACTTCCGACATCAACTGTAGGTCTGGTGTGTGAGAGTATTCTTTGATTGTTATTAATTTGTTCTCTGTGGTCCGATAATCTAAATCCTTTTCTCTCCTTCCTCTCTCTCTCTCTCTCTCTACTCTCTCTCTCTCTCTCTCTCTCTCTCTCTCTCTCTCTTCCTCTCTCTCTCTCTCTCTCTCTCTCTCTCTCTCTCTTCTCTCTCTTGTCTCTCTCTCTCTCTCTCTCTCTCTCTCTCTCTCTCTCTCTCTCTCTCTCTCTCTCTCTCTCTCTCTCTCTCTCTCCTCTCTCCTCTCTCTCTTCTCTCTTCTCTGTCTCTGTCTCTGTCTCTGTCTGTCTCTGTCTCTCTGTGTCTCTCTCTCTGTCTCTTTCTCTCTCTGTCTTCTCTCTCTCTCTCTCTCTCTCATCTCTCTGGTCTATTTTAGCTAAGTCATCAAATTGAACTTGAGGAATTTTTCTCCTTTGGAATCATCTGAATGTTGTTTGGCATTCTGCCCCCCCCCCCCCCCCCCCCCCTCTTCTGGAGCGCAGGGGAACATTTTTAGATTCTTGTCGTCCCGTCAGTCTCAACACCAATTAAAGGATTTGGGGAGTTGTGTCCAAAATAATTCATATCACAAATGTTCTTACTTTTTGACATTAGTTTATGTTTTTGATTAACAAAATTCTAAATATGCTTTGAGTCTGACACAATGTGTGGAAATTACATACAGCACATGACCTAAGTATGTGGACTCGTCAAACATCTCATTCCAAAATCATGTTCATTAATATGGAGTTGTTCCCCCCCTTTGCTGCTATAACAGCCTCCTCCTTCAGGAAAAGCTTTCCACTAGATGTTGGAACATTGCTGTTATAACAGCCTCCACTCTTCAGGGAAGGCTTTCCACTAGATGTTGGAACATTGCTGCTATAACAGCCTCCACTCTCTGGAAGGCTTTCCACTAGATGTTGGACATTGCTGCTATAACAGCCTCCTCTCTTCTGGGAAGGCTTTCCACTAGATGTTGGACATTGCTGCATAACAGCCTCCACTCTTCTGGGAAGGCTTTCCACTAGATGTTGAACATTGCTGCTATAACAGCCTCTCTCTTCTGGGAAGGCTTTCCACTAGATGTTGGAACATTGCTTGCTATAACAGCCTCCACTCTTCTGGAAGGCTTTCCACTAGATGTTGGAACATTGCTGCTGTAACAGCCTCCACTCTTCTGGGAAGGCTTTCCACTAGATGTTGGACATTGCTGCTATAACAGCCTCACTCTTCAGGGAAGGCTTTCCACTAGATGTTGGAACATTGCTGCTGTAACAGCCTCCACTCTTCTGGGAAGCTTTCCACTAGATGTTTGGAACATTGCTGCTGTAACAGCCTCCACTCTTCTGGGAAGGCTTTCCACTAGATGTTGGAACATTGCTGCTGTAACAGCCCTCCACTCTTCAGGGAAGGCTTTCCACTAGAGTTGGAACATTGCTGCTGTAACAGCCTCCACTCTTCTGGGAAGGCTTTCCACTAGATGTTGGAACATTGCTGCTGTAACAGCCTCCACTCTTCTGGCAAGGCTTTCCACTAGATGTTGGAACATTGCTGCTGTAACAGCCTCCACTCTTCTGGGAAGGCTTTCCACTAGATGTTTGGAACATTGCTGCTATAAACAGCCTCCACTCTTCTGGAAGGCTTTCCACTAGATGTTGGAACATTGCTGCTGTAACAGCCTCCACTCTTCTGGAAGGCTTTCCACTAGATGTTGGAACATTGCTGCTGTAACAGGCCTCCACTCTTCTGGGAAGGCTTTCCACTAGATGTTGGAACATTGCTGCTATAACAGCCTCCACTCTTCTGGGAAGGCTTTCCACTAGATGTTGGAACATTGCTGCTGTAACAGCCTCCACTCTTCTGGGAAGGCTTTCCACTAGATGTTGGAACATTGCTGCGGGAACTTGGTTCCATTTATGTTCCCATGGCGATTAGGCCTTGCAGTCGGCGTTCCAATTCATCCCAAAGGGTGTTCTTTCATTTGTTATTATTTATTAAACATTTGTTTCGTCTTTTGCATCCCTCTATTTTGTGAAAAAAGTCACTTCCTTTATCAGAATAATTATTCTCCTCAGTCCCTAGGTTTCCTTCCAATTGGCGACAGATTTTCATGTGAATATTGTAAAAATCTACATAAAAACCATATTCACACGTTTCCATCAGATGCGTTTCCTTCAAATTCACTTGTTGTGGATAAAATGCTGTGTGTGATGACGTAGTGCACATACAAATGTACTTTTGCAGTTAAATTCTCCTGTACCGAATAAAATATACAAGTTTAATGGGTTTTTATTACACAAACAAATGTGCGTAATATGTATATATATAATCCCCATATAATATGTGTATATATAGTGATCGACTTTGTGTTGGCACCTGCGCTCTAGCCAACATTTCACAGATTACAGTGCAGGTCGGTTACCTACATGATGAGATTATTGTGGACAAAAGTAAGTTTATTTAAAATTTGTCAAAACTGAGGCCAAGCATGGATCATCATGTCACCTGAAGAATTTTAGCTCATCACCGTGCACTTTCTGTGAAGTTGATCGTAATTTATTTAATCTGTAGCTAATACATTGTGCTGTAGAAATTGTTCTGTACCACTCAGAGACAAAATTCCAACTTCTATAGAAACTAGAAGGTGTTTTCTATCCAATAATAACAATAATATGCATATTGTACGATCAAGAATTTAGCACGAGGCAGTTTAATTTGGAGACACAAATATGCTAATGCGGAACAGCACCCCCTATAGTTGCAAGCTAATACATTGTATGGTTTCCTGAGTCGTAGTGGGATGATCACCCAAACTGTTTCATGGCAACAATGTACAGTTCCTTCGGAAAGTATTCAGACCCCTTGACTTTTTCCACATTTTGTTACATTATAGCCTTATTCTAAAATGGATTAAATAAATGTTTTCCCTCTGCAATCTACACACAATATTTTTTTTTGCAAATGTATTAAAAATGTAAAACAAATACCTTATTTACATAAGTATTCAGACCCTTTGCTATGAGAATTTAAATTGAGCTCAGGTGCATCCTGTTTCCATTGATCATCCTTGAGATGTTTCTACAACTTGATTGGAGTCCATCTGTGGTAAATTTAATTGATTGGTCATGATTTGGAAAGGCACACACCCGTCTATATAATGTCCCACAGTTGACAGTGCATGTCAGAGCAAAAACCAAGCCATGAGGTCGAAGGAATTGTCCGTAGAGCTTAATAATTAATTAATTAATGAATTGAATTGATTGGTCATGATTTGGAAAGGCACACACCTGTCAGAGAGGTGACCAAGAACCCGATAGTCACTCAGAGTTCCAGAGTTCCTCTGTGGAGATGGGAGAACCTTCCAGAAGGACAACCATCTCTGCAGCACTCCACCAATCAGGCCTTTATGGTACAGTGGCCATACTGAAGCCACTCCTCAGTAAAAGGCACATGACAGCCCGCTTGGATATTGCCAAATGGCACCTAAAGACTCTCAGACCATGAGAAACAAGATTCTCTAGTCTGATGAAACCAAGATTGAACTCTTTGGCCTGAATGCCAAGTGGCGCGTCTGGAGGAAACCTGTCACCTTCCCTACAATGAAGCATGGTGGTGGCAGCATCATGCTGTGGGGATGTTTTTCAGCAGCAGGGACTGGGAGACTAGTCAGGATCGAGGGAAAGATGAACGGAGCAAAGTATAGAGAGATCCTTGATGAAAACCTGCTTCAGAGCGCTCATGATCTCAGACTGGGGTGAAGGTTCACCGTCCAACAGGACAACAACCCTAAGCACACAGCCAAGACAACGCAGAAGTGGCTTCAGGACAAGTCTCTGAATGTCCTTGATTGGCCCAGCCAGAGCCCGGACTTGAACCCGATTGAACATCTCTGGAGAGACCTGAAAATAGCTGTGTAGCGACGCTCCCCATCCAACCTGACAGAGCTTGAGAGGATCTGCAGATAAGAATGGGAGAAACTCCCCCAAATACAGGTGTGCCAAGTTTGTAGCGTCATACCCAAGAAGACCCGAGGCTGTAATAGGTGCTTCAACAAAGTACTGAGTAAAGGGTCTGAATACTTATGTTAATGTTATATTGAAGCAATAATACACGAGGCCATGCGTTATAACATTTTTATCATGTCTGTGATGTGGTCATAGCGACGAGGCAAAGCAGTGAGTATTATTGGTTTTATACGGCATTAAAAATCAAGATTATTTCCCAAACTATCCATTTTTAAACCAAACATGATGCTCATTCACTAACACTGGTTAACACAAGTGACATGTTAGCTCTTCTCTGGTCGTTAGTTCTATTCGTATTGACTGTCATGTAACACTGGTTGTCAAGTGACATGTTAGGCATTCTCTGGTCGTTAGTTCTATTCGTATTGACTGTCATGTAACACTGGTTGTCAAGTGACATGTTAGGCATTCTCTGGTTGTTAGTTCTATTCGTATTGACTGTCATGTAAAGCAAAACTACTACAAGCGCTGGTTGATAGTTCTAGAACCTTGGTTTCTAGGGACGCTGTCCATGGGTCTGAAAACAGTCTGGTCTATGTATAGGAACGTTGAATGTCTGATTGAAACATTGTATAGACGTACTGTCCATGGTCTGAAAACAGTGCTGGAACATTGTAGCAAAGACTTTGAGACTTCAGAATAGAAACCACAATGAGGTAGGGGAGGAGGAGCGGGGGAAGAGACCGGGCAGAGCTCATTCCCTAGGTTTTCATACATGCAGCCGCGACAATTCTCTCGGTCTCTTTCCTCTTTCATTACCCATGAGTCTGGTTTCAGTTTGAGGTTTCCTTCGTTGCCTCTTCGGCCAAAGTGCAACTGCAAATCAAACCACACCTTATTCAGTAATCCTTTAGGGGTGGCGGGGCTCAAGGCACTGGACTCGCGGAGGATTTTTAGGTCCTGCTGTGTTATAGCTGGTTCTGTCCCTGCCCTCCCTTCTCGGCTGGTTTATGATACCAGCAAAGACATTGTTTGCGTTCAGGAACTCAGTATCTCTCATCAGGCACCAAGACCGGCTCGGTGGCGGTTTAGGCCTGCCCGCAGTCCAGCAAAGTTGCTGGTTCCATATCAGTCTCCTTTAGCAGTCTGCAGTGGCGTGGAATCTCGGGAGAATATTACCCATCTCCTGTTTTGAAACAGTTGCCAGATCGATGTTTATCCCCTTTCTGACAGCCATTCCAGAAAGCACTTCACTGCCCAGTTGGTTTGTCTTGATGTAGCTTTTTAATGTCTCTCCTTTTCTATGTCGTCTGTAGCAGCACATCTAATGTTAACTTTAGACTCAGGTTGCTGGTCCGTGTCTATAATGTTAACACTAGACTCAGGCTGCTGGTCCGTGTCTATAATGTTAACACTAGACTCAGGTTGCTGGTCCATCTATAATGTTAACACTAGACTCAGGTTGCTGGTCCGTGTCTATAATGTTAACACTAGACTCAGGTATTTAACACTAGACTCAGGTTGCTGGTCCGTGTCTATAATGTTACACTAGACTCAGGCTGCTGTCCTGTGCTATTAATGTTAAACACAGACTCAGGTTGCTGGTCCATTCTATAAATGTTACACTAGACTCAGGTTTAGACTGGTCCATGTCCTATAATGTTAACACTAGACTCAGGTTGCTGTCCATTCTATAATGTAACACTAGACTCAGGTGCTGGTCCGTGTCTATAATGTTAACACTATACTCAGGTTGCTGGTGCCGTGTCTATAATGTTAAACACTAGACTCAGGTTGCTGTTCATGTCTAATGTAACACTAGACTCAGGTTGCTGGTCCGTGTCTATAATGTTAACACTTAGACTCAGGTTCTGGTCCGTGTCTATAATGTTAACACTAGACTCAGGTTGCTGGTCCATCTATAATGTTAACACTAGACCCAGGTTTGCTGGTCCGTGGTATAATGTTAACACTGACTCAGGTTGCTGGTCCATGTCTATAATGTTAACACTAGCTCAGGTTGCTGGTCCGTGTTATAATGTTAACACTAGACTCAGGTTACTGGTCCGTGTTTATAATGTTAACACTAGACTCAGGTTGCTGGTTCATGTCTATAATGTTAACACTAGGACTCAGGTTGCTGGTCCATCTATGAATGTTGAACATAGACTCCAGGTTGCTGGTCCGTGTTATATATATTGTTAACACTAGACTCAGGTGCTGGTCCATGTCTATAAATGTTAACACTAGACTCAGGTTGCTGGTTCCGTTTA
>NW_019946074.1:30473-55287 GCF_002910315.2 Salvelinus sp. IW2-2015
TATAATGTTAACACTAGACTCAGGTTGCTGGTCCGTGTCTATAATGTTAACACTAGACTCAGGTTGCTGGTTCATGTCTATAATGTTAACACTAGACTCAGGTTGCTGGTCCGTGTCTATAATGTTAACACTAGACTCAGGTTGCTGGTCCGTGTCTATAATGTTAACACTAGACTCAGGTTGCTCTCTCTCACTTTCTGTCTCTGTCTTTCACGTTTCGCTCTCTCTCTCTCACAATTTCAATTTAAGGGCTTTATTGGCATGGGAAACGTATGTTTACATTGCCAAAGCAAGTGAAATTAACAGTAAACATTACACTCACACAAAAGTTCCTAAAGAACAAAGACATTTCAAATGTCTTATGTATATATGCGGTGTTGTATTGATGTGCAAATAGTTAAAGTACAAAAGGTAAAATAAAAAAATATGGGTTGTATTTAAAATTATGTTTGTTCTTCACTGGTTGCCCCTTTTCTTGTGGCAACAGGTCACACATCTTGCTGCTGTGATGTCACACTGTGGTATTTCGCCTAACAGATATGGGAGTTTATCAATGTTTTTTATTTGTTTTCTAATTCTTTGTGGATCTGTGTAATCTGAGGGAAATATGTGTCTCTAATATGGTCATACATTTGGCAGGAGGTTAGGAAGTGCAGCTCAGTTTCCACCTCATTTTGTGGGCAGTGTGCACATAGCCTGTCTTCCCTTTAGAGCCATGTCTGCCTACGGCGGCCTTTCTCAATAGCAAGGCTATGCTCACTGAGTCTGTATATAGTCAAAGCTTCCCTTAAGTTTGGGTCAGTCACAGCGGTCAGGTATTCTGCCACTGTGTACTCTCTGTTTAGGGCCAAACAGCATTCTAGTTTGCTCAGTCTTTTTGGTAAATTCTTTCCAATATCTCAAGTAATTATCTTTTTGTTTTCTCATGAGTTGGTTGGGTCTAATTGTGTTGATGTCCTGGGTCTCTGTGGGTTCTGTTTGTGTTTGTGAACAGAGCCCCAGGACTCCCAGCGACTACCTGAGTGACCTCATAGCCTTCCTCTGTTCCACCTTCTCAGTCTTCACCCCCCGGCCGGTAAGTACACAGCGGGAAACGACACACACATCGCTCCGCCTCTCTATACCGTCAGGTTTCTATGACGCAGGTGAAACAGGTGAACAGATTTCATACATTAAAATCACTTGGAGATGATTTCTTGGTGTTTTTTTTGTCTTTTATATCCAACAATGAACATTTTTAACATTTTTATATATATATAAAATGTGTGTATATATATGTGTATGAAATCTCCAAGAGCTTCCCTAACTGGTTTTATTTGGAGATGATTTCCTGGTGTTTTTTTTGTCTTTTATATCCAACAATGAACATTTTTAACATTTTTATATATATATAAAATGTGTGTATATATATGTATATGTATATATGTGTATGAAATCTCCAAGAGCTTCCCCAACTGGTTTTATTTGGCCAGTTTTCTGAGCTATATATATATATATATACTTCAGAAAACTGGCCAGATTGGCCTAATGCAATCACATTAAACAGACATGGTATTGGGGCCCCATAAGAGGCTTTACCGAGGCCCCTGAGAACCCTGGGGCCTCTAACCCTAATATAAAAGGTCTCAGGTGCTATGTACCTAAACAGGGAGCTACACTCCGGAACATGAAGAACATTCTAGAACAGTGCTGTGGAACTAAACAGGGAGCTACACTCAGGAACATGAAGAACATTCTAGAACAGTGCTATGGAGCTAAACAGGGAGCTACACTCAGGAACATGATGAACATTCTAGAACAGTGCTGTGGAACTAAACAGGGAGCTACACTCAGGAACATGAAGAACATTCTAGAACAGTGCTATGGAACTAAACAGGGAGCTACACTCAGGAACGTAAAGAACATTCTAGAACAGTCCCCATAGTGAGCTTCTATTCCGTACGGACAGTGAAGGGCTAGCCTTTTGGGGTGGATTTCACTGGACCGGAATGAATCCATCACCTGTCTCCCTCTTCCAATGTCCTCCTTATATCCTTCAAGTCTTACCTCCTCTTTCCCGTTCTCTCTTCCTGCCCTTCTCCTCATCACCTCTTTTACTCTTTGACCCTGAGCCTACCTCTCACTAATATCTGACCCTGATCCTGCCTCTCCTCCTCTCACTTAAGTATATGATCCCGATCCTGGCCTCTGCCTTGTCTCCTCTCAACTAAGATATGACCCCTCGATCCTGACCTCTCCTCTCACTAATATCTGACCCTGATCCTACCTCTCCTGCTCACTTAATATCTGACACTGATAACCTGATGACCTCTCTCCTCATCACTAAATATCTGACCCTGATCCTGCCTCTCCCTCACTAATATCTGACCCTGATCCTACCTCTCCTCTCACTAAATCTGACCCTGATCCTTGCCTCTCACTAATATCTGACCCTGATCCGACCTCTCCTCTCACTAATATCTGACCCTGATCCTCCTCCTCTCACTAATATCTGACCCTGATCCGTATCCTCTCCTCCTCACTAATATCTGACCCTGATCCTGCCTCTCCTCTCACTAATATCTTGACCCTGATCCTGCCTCTCACTAATATCTGACCCCTGATCCTACCTCCCTCTCACTAATATCTGACCCTGATCCTGCCTCTCACTAATATCTGACCCTGATCCTATCCTCTCTTCTCACTAACTAATCTGCACCCCTGATCCTGCCTCTCACTAATATCTGACCCTGATCCTGACCTCTCCTCTCACTAAAATCTGACCCTGATCCTGCCTGCTCCTCTCACTAATATCTGACCCTGATCCTCCTCTCCTCTCACAAATCTGACCCTGATCCTCCTCTCCTCTCCACTAATATCTGACCCTGATCCCCTCCTCTCACTAATATCTGAAAACCTGATCCTACCTCTCCTCTCACTAACATTGACCCTGATCCTGCCTCTCCTCTCACTAATATCTGACCCTGATCCTACCTCTCCTCTCACTAATATCTGACCCTGATCCTGCCTCTCCTCTCACCTAATATCTGACCCTGATCCTACCTCTCCTCTCACTAATATCTGACCCTGATCCTACCTCTCCTCTCACCTAATTATTTGAAACCTGATCCTCTCTCCCTCACTAATATCTGACCCTGATCCTACCTCTCCTCTCACTAATATCTGACCTGATCGGCCTCCTCTACTTAATACTGACCCTGATCCTGCCTTCTCACTCATCACTAATATCTGACCTGATCCTACCTCTCCTCTCACTAATATCTGACCCTGATCCTACCTCTCACTATATACTGACCCTGATCCTACCCCTCCTCTCACAAATATCTGACCTCTGATCCTATCCTCTCCACTAATATCTGACCCTGATCCTACCTCTTCACTAATATCTGACCCTGATCCTACCTCTCTCACTAATATCTGACCCTGATCCTACCTCTCACTAAATATTGACCCTGATCCTCCTCTCCCTCTCACTAATATATGACCCTGATCCTGCCTCTCCTCTCACTAATATATGACCCTGGATCTACCCCTCCCTCTCCACTAATATCTTACCCGATCCTCTACCTCTCACTAATATCTGACCCTGATCCTACCCCTAATATCTGACCTGATACCTGCCTCTACCTTCACTAAAAGACTACCCTGATCCATGCCTCTCCTCTCACTAATACTGACCCTGATCCTTAGCCGCTGCTCCTAATAATGACCCTGATCCTACTCTCTCACTAATCCAGTGATCTACCCTCTTATCTCCCTGCTACCTCTCACTAATATCTGGACCCTGATCCTCTACCTCTCACTAATATCTGACCTGATCCTGCCTCTACCTCTCACTAATATATCGACCCTGATCCTACCCTCCTCGTCACTAATATCTGACCCTGATCCTAGCCTCCACTAATATCTGACCTGATCCTACCTCTCACTAATATCTGACCCTGATCCTACTCTCCTCCTCATAATATCTGACCCTGATCCTACTCTTCCTCTCACTAATATCTGACCCTGATCCTACCTCTCACTAATATTCTGACCCTGATCCTACCTTCTCACTAATATCTGACCCTGATCCTACCTCTCACTAATATCTGACCCTGATCCTGCCTCTCTCTCACTAATATCTGACCCTGATCCTACTCTCACTTCTAATGATCTGACCCTGAATCATCCTACCTCCCTCTCACTAATTCTACCTCTGTCTCACCTCTCCCTCACTAAAATATCTGACCCTGATCCTACCTCTCCTGCTCACTAAGATCTGACCCTGATCCTCCTCTCCTCTCACTAATATCTGACCCTGATCCTACCTCTCCTCTTCACTAATTATCTGACCCTGATCCTGCCTCTCCTCTCACTAATAATCTGACCGCTGATCACCTACTCTCTCACTAATATCTGACCCTACTCCTACCTCTCCTCTCACTAATATATGACCCTGATCCTGTCCTCTCCTCTCACTAATATCTGACCCTGATCCTACCTCTCCTCTCACTAATATCTGACACCTGGATCCTGCCTCTCCTCTCACTAATATCTGACAACCTGATCCTGCCTCTCCTCTCACTAATATCTGACCCTGATCCTACCCTCCTCTCACCTAATATCCTGACCCTGATGCTACCTCTCTCACTAATATCTGACCCTGATCCTCCTCTCACTAATATCTGACCCTGATCCTGCCTCTCACTAATATCTGACCCTGATCCTACCTCTCACTAATATCTGACCCTGATCCTGCCTCTCCTCTCACTAATATCTGACCCTGATCCTACCTTCTCACTAGATATACTGACCCCTGATCCTGCCTCCCTCTCACTAATAATCTGACCCTGATCCTGACCTCTCCTCTCACAATATATGACCCTGATACCTACCCCTCCTCTCACTAATAATCTGACCCTGATCCTACCTCTCACTAATATTCTGCCCTGATCCTACCTCTCACTAATTATACTGACCCTGATCCTCCTCTCCTCTCACTAATATCTGACCCTGATCCTGCCTCTCCTCTCACTAATATATGACCCTGATCCTACCCTCCTCTCACTAACATTCTGACCCTGATCCTAACCTCTCACTATATATCTGACCCTGATAACCTACCTCTCACTAATATCTGACCCTGATCCTGCCTCTCGCAACTCTCAACTAATATCCTCCGACCCTGATCCATGCCTCTCCTCTCACTAAATATATGACCCTGATCCTAACCCTCCTCTCACTAATATCTGACCCTGACCTACCCTCAACTAATATCTGACCCTGATCCTACCTCTCACTAATATCTGACCCTGATCCTCCCTCTCCTCTCACTAATATCTGGACCCTGATCCTACCTCTCCTCTCACTAATATCTGACCCTGATCCTACCTCCTCACTAATATCTGACCCTGATCCTACCTGTCTCACTAATATCTGACCCTGATCCTACTCCTCTCACTAATATCTGACCTGATCCTGCCTCTCCTCTCACTAAATCTGACCCTGATCACTACCTCGTCACTAATATACTGACCCTGATCCTACCCTCCTCTCAACTAAATATCTGGACCCTGATCCTACCTCTCCTCACTAATATCTGACCCTGATCCTACCTCTCCTCTCACTAATATCTGACCCTGACTCCTACCTCCTGCTCACTAATATCTGACCCTGATCCTCCTCTTCCTCTCACTAAATATGACCCTGATCCTAACCCTCCCTCTCACTACTATCTGACGCCTGATCCTGACCTTCTCACTAATATCTGACCCTGATCCTCCCTCTCACTAATATCTGACCCTGATCCTGTCCTCTCCTCTTCACTAATATCTGACCCTGAATCCTCCTCTCTCTCACTAAGATATGACCCTGCATCCTACCCCTCCTCTCACTAGATATCTGACCCTGATCCTACCTCTCACTACATATTCTGACCCTTGATCGCTCTTCACTAATATCTGACCCTGATCCTGGCCTCTCCTCTCACTAATATTGACCCTCGATCCTCCTCCTCTCACTAATATCTGACCTGATCCTACCCTCCTCTCACTAATATCTGACCTCGATCCTACCTCTCACTAATATCTGGACCCTGATCCTATTCCTCTCACTAAATCTGACCCTGATCCTACCTCTCAGTCTCTCCTTAATATCTGACCCTGATCCTACCTGTCTCACTACAATAGCTGACAGAGCCTGATCCTACCTCTACATACCTGGAAAACCTCCATAATAACCTGGACCGCCTGATCCTCATTCCTAATCCCTGATCCCTCTCACTCACTAATATCTGACCCGTGATCCTACCTCTTCACTAATATCTTGCTGGACCTGCTCCCAGCTAGATCTGGACCTATCCTAACCCTCTACTAATAATCTGACCCCTGATTCCTACCTCTTTCTCCTCGTTTTTGCCTATATTGCACCCTGACCTAATTCGCATTTCGACCTGCATCCTAACCTCTCCTCTCACTAATAGTCTGATCTGATCCTTACCTCTCCACTCTCACTAATATCTTGGACCCTATCCTACCTCTCCATCTCATTAATATCGACCCATCCGAGTCAATACTACCTCTACTCTCACTAATATCTTAGACCCTGATCCTACCCTCTCCTCTGCACTAATAATCTGACCCTGATCCTGACCTCCCTCTCACGTAAATCTGACCCTGTATCCTACCTCTCCTCTCACTAATTAATATGACCCTGATCCTGGCTGTCCAAATCTACCTCGTACCTCGTCAATATCTGCCCTAGATCTCTGACCCTGATCCCATAATAGAACCTCTGTCCCTCTCACTAATAATTCTGACCCTGATCCTACCTCTCCTCTCCACTAATATGGGCGGCGCTCGCTTCATACTCGTCGCCAAACCCACTTGCTCCAGGTCATCTACAAGAACCCTGCTAGGTAAAGTCCCCCCTTATCTCCAGCTCACTGGTCACCATAGCAGCACCTACCTGTAGCACGCGCCTCCAGCAGGTATATCTCTCTGGTCACCCCCAAAACCAATTCCTCCTTTGGCCGCCTCTCCCTTCCAGTTCTCGCGCTGCCAATGACTGAAAACAAACTACAAAAAACTCTCTGCAAACTGGAAAACACTTATCTCCCTCACTAGCTTTAAGCACCAGCTGTCAGCAGCGACCTCAGTAGAGTTACTGCACCTAGGTAGCATAGCCATCTATCAATTTAGCCCAAACAACTACCTCTTTACCTACTGTATTCATTTGATTTATTTTTGCTCCTTTGCACCCCATTATCTCTATCTCTACCTTTGCACTTTCTTCCACTGCAAACCAACCATTCCAGTGTTTTTTTTACTTGCTATATTGTATTTACTTCTGCCACCATGGCCTTTTTATATTTTTATTTATTTTTATATATATTTTGTTTGCCTTCACCTCCCTTATCGTCACCTCACTTGCTCACAATGTATATAGACTACTTTTTCACTGGTATTATTGACTGTATGTGTTGTTTTACTCCATGTGTAACTATGTGTGTTGTATGTATCGAACTGCTTTGCTTTATTGTCTTGGCCAGGTCGCAATTGTAAATGAGAAGTGTCTCAATTTGCCTTACCTGGTTAAATAAAGGTGAAAAAAAATAATAAAAAAAAAATAATAATATGACTGATCTGACTCTCCATAATATCAACTGACCCGTCTACCTCTCCTGCTACATATCTACCTGACCTGCTCACTAATATCTGACCCTGATCCTACCTCCTCCTCTCACTAATATCTGACCCTGATCCTGCCTCTCACTAATATCTGAGCGCCTGATCCTACCTCTCCTCTCACTAATATCTGACCCTGATCCTGCCTTCCTCACTAATATCTGACCCTGCATGCCTCTCCTCTCCACTAATATCTGACCCTGATGCCTACCTTCCTCTCACTAATATTGCTGACCCTGACTCTGCCTCTCACTAAATATCTGACCCCTGATCCTGACCTGCCTCTCACTAATATCTGACCCTGATCCTCCTTCGCCTCCCTCACTAATATCTGACCCTGATCCTACCTCTCCTGCTCACTAATTCTGACCCTGATCCTGCCTCTCACTAATATCTGACCCTGATCCTACCTCTCCTCTCCTAATATCTGACCCTGATCCTGCCTCTCCTCTCACTAATATCTGACCCTGATCTCCTGCCTCTCACTAATAATCTGACCCCTGATCCTACCTCTCCTCCACTAATATCTGACCGCCTGACCTCTGCCTCTCACTAATATCTGACCCCTATCCTGACCTCTCCTCTCACTAATATCTGACCCTGATCCTGCCTCTCACTAATATCTGACCCTGATCCTACCTCTCTCTCACTAAAATCTGACCCTTGATCCTGCTCTCCTCTCACTAATATCTGACCCTGACTACCTCTCCTCTCACTAATATCTGACCCTGATCCTGCGCGCTCCTCTCACTAATATCTGACCCTGACTCCTCTACCTCTCACTAATATCTGACCCTGATCCTACCTCTCCTCTCCACTAAATATGACCCTGATCCTGCCTCTCCTCTCACTAATATCTGACCCTGATCCTACCTCTCCTCACTAATATCTGACCCTAGATCCTGCCTCTCCTCTCACTAATAATTCTGACCCTCGATCCCTAGCGCTCTCCTCTCACTAATATCTGACCCTGATCCTACCTCTCCTCTCACTAATATTTGACCCTGATCCTGCCTCTCCTCTCACTAATATGACCCTGACCCTGCTGATCCTACCTCTTCCTCTCACTAATATTGATCCTGATCCTGCCTCTCCTCGTCACTAATTATCTGACCCTGATCCTACCTCTCTCTCACAATATCTGACCCTATCCTGCCTCTCCTCTCACTAATATCTGACCCTGATCCTACCTCCTTCTTAGCTCACTAATATATGACCCTGGATCCCTGCCTCTCAATCGCTCTCACTAATATTCTGATCCTGAGCCTACCTCTCCTCTCACATAATATCTGACCCTGATCCTACCTCTCTTACTAATATCTGACCCTGATCCTACCTCCCTCTCACTAACATTTGACCCTGATCCTACCTCCTCTTACTAACATCTGACCCTGTGCCTACCTCTCTTACCTAATTATTGACCCTGTTATCTTGCATCTCAAATATCTGACCCTGATCCTGACCTTCCTCTCACTAATATCTGACCCTGATGCCTGACCCTCTCCTACTCACCTAATATCTGACCCTGATCCTGCCTCTCCTCTCACTAATATCTGACCCTGATCCTGCCTCTCCTCTCACTAATATCTGAACCCTGATCCTGCCTCTCATCCTTACCCCCTCCACCTTTCTAATCTGCGGCGGAAGAGAGCTGGGCAAACGAGACCCCATTGATCAGAGGAGTAACAGTAACATCACTGGCAATTGTGTGTCCCGCGTGAGCTGCAGATTATGACAAGATTTTTAAAACACAAACACTTTCAGTGGCCCTTGTCTTGACCCCTGGCCCTCGTGACCCTCTCCCAGTCCTCACAAACACACACACAACCACACACACACACACACACACACACACACCACACACACACACACACACACCACACACGACAGCCACTACAGCACACCACACACACACAACACACAACACAGCGCACACCACACCACCAACCACACACACACACCACAGCTGAATGGTGACTCTGACAGCCTGTCGACAACTGTTCCGAGGAAAGAGATCACGTGACACAGGAGCTTGTATGTTTATGAACCTGCCTCCATATTGCGTTCCATGCACATAGCATAGCTAAAACAACCCTTACTCACGTCAGTCAACTCACTTCTTCTACTCACTCACTTCCCACTTCTGACCACAGTCCAATCGGTGAAGCCACGGTGTCGACGGGACCACAACCCACTTCTGACCACAGTCCAATCGGTGAAGCCACGGTGTCGACGGGACCACAACCCACTTCTGACCACAGTCCAATCGGTAAAGCCACGGTGTCGACGGGACCACAACCCACTTCTGACCACAGTCCAATCGGTGAAGCCACTGTGTCGACCGGACTGTAAGCGGTTAATGTAATGGGACGCCTTCCAAATTACCTTTCACCTCTATAACCCTTGACCCCCTTAATCCCGTCAAATCGATATCTGCGCCCCCACAGACATTTAAAAGATGACCATCAGTTTAACTTCTTTGGGGTAGGGGGCAGTATTTTCACATCCGGATGAAAAGCATGCCCAGAGTAAACGGCCTGCTACAAAGCCATAAAAGCTAGAATAGGCATATTATTATTATCATTAGTAGATTTGGATAGAAAACACTCTGAAGTTTCTAAAACTGTTTGAATGATGTCTGTTAGTTTAACATAACTCATCAGGCAGGCAAAAACCTGAGAAAAAATCCAACCAGTAAGTGAGAAATCTGAGGTTGGTCAATTTCCAACTCAGCTCCTATTGAAGATACAGTGGGATATTGGTAATGTTGCACTTCCTAAGGCTTCCACTAGATGTCAACAGTTGTTAGAACCTTGTCTGATGCCTCTACTGTTTAGTGGGGCCGAAGGAGAGAGGAATGAGTCAGGTCTGCCATGAGGTGACCATGCTCTGACCATGCGCGTTCACGTGAGAGCGAGCTCTGTTCCATCGCAATTCTGAAGACACAAGAAATCTTCCGGTTTGGAACATTATTGAAGAATTATGTTAAAACCACCTTAATGATGGATTCAATACTTTGTTTGTCATGTTTTTACGGACTGTAATATAACTTTTTTAACTTTTCGTCCGTACTTTCCGCTGGACGTCGTGAGTTTGGAAAGTGTACTGAACGCTAGAACAACAAGGAGGAATTTGGACATAAATGACGGACATTATCGAACAAAAAGAACATTTATTGTGGAACTGGGATTCCTGGGAGTGCATTCTGATGAAGATCATCAAAGGTAAGTGAATGTTTATATTGTTACTTCTAACTTCTGTTGACTGCATAATATGGCGGCTATATTTGTGTCTTGATTGGGCTCTGAGCGCCGTACTCAGATTATTGCATGGTTTGCTTTTTTCGTGCATTAAGGAGAAGTGGATCTAAACTTCCATGCATAACAGTTGTATCTTTTAGCAATGTTTATGATGAGTATTCCTGTACATTGATGTGGCTGTCTGCAAAATCAAAGGATGTTTTGTGACTTCTGAACGTAACGCGCCAATGTAAACTCGTATTTCTGGATATAAATATGATCTTTACCGAACAAAACATACATGTATTGTGTAACATGAAGTCCTATGAGTGTCATCTGATGAAGATCATCAAAGGTTAGTGATTCATTTTATCTATATTTCTGCTTTTTGCGAATCCTCTCTTTGGCTGGAAAAATGGCTGTGTTATTCTGTGAATAGGCACTCAACATAATCGTGTGGTTTGCTTTCGTCGCAAAGCTTTTTTTGAAATCGGACATTGTGGCTGGATTTACAACAAGTGTATCTTTAAAATGGTGTAAAATACATGTATGTTTGAGGAATTTTAATTATGGGATTTCTGTTGTTTTGAATTTGGCGCTCTGCACTTTCACTGGCTGTTGAAGAGGTGGGATGCTAACGTCTCACGTATCCTAGAGAGGTTAAACTAGAAATACGCCTTATTCTGCATATACAGTGGAAGGTGACAGAGCTAGAGCTGTGTTTGTCAGACCATGAGACATCCCGAAAATCAGTCTTCCCACGAAAACATCTGTAGCATCCGAACGGTTAGGGTTACACACTAATACTCGATGGAAAAGGTGAGACTCTCACGAACACTACCGTTCAAAAGTTTTGGGTCACTTAGAAATGTTCTTGTTTTCCATGAAAACATACAGTCTGAGATATGGCTTTTTCTTTGCAACTCTGCCTAGAAGGCCAGCATCCCGGAGTCGCCTCTTCACTGTTAACGTTGAGACGTGTTTTGCAGGTACTATTTAATGAAGCTGCCAGTTGAGGACTTGAGAGGCATCTGTTTCTCAAACTAGACACTCTAATGTACTTGTCCTCTTGCTCAGTTGTGCACCGGGGCCTCCCACTCCTCTTTCTATTCTGGTTAGAGACAGTTTGCGCTGTTCTGTGAAGGGAGTAGTACACAGCGTTGTTGTACGAGATCTTCACTTTCTTGGCAATTTCTCACATGGAATAGCCTTCATTTCTCAGAACAAGAATAGACTGACGAGTTTCAGAAGAAAGTTCTTTGTGTCTGGCCATTTTGAGCCTGTAATCGAACCCACAAATGCTGATGCTCCAGATACTCAACTAGTCTAAAGAAGGCCAGTGTTATTGCTTCTTTAATCAGCACAACAGTTTTCAGCTGTGCTAACATAATTGCAAAAGGGTTTTCTAATGATCAATTAGCCTTTTAAAATGATAAACTTGGATTAGCTAACACAACGTGTTACGACAACACCTTTCCCACTCAGGAGACTGAAAAGATTTGGCATGGGTCCTGAGATCCTCAAAATGTTCTGCAGCTGCACCATCGAGAGCATCCTGACTGGTTGCATCACTGCCTGGCATGGTAACTACTCGGCATCTGAACATAAGGCACTAAAGAGGGTAGTACATCACTGGGGCCAAGCTTCCTGCCATCCAGGTCCTCTATACTAGGTGGTGTCAGAGGGAGGCCCAAGAAATTGTTAAAGACTCCAGTCACACAAGTCATAGACTGTTCTCTCTGTTACCGCACGGCAAGTGGTACCGGAGCGTCACGTCTAGGTCCAAAAGGCTCCTTAACAGCCTCTACCCCCAAGCCATTAGACTGCTGAACAATTAATCAAATGGCCACCGGGAGTATTTACATTGACCCACCCCCCGTCCCCCACCTTGTTTTTACACTGCTGCTACTCGCTGTTTATTATCTATGCATAGTCACTTCACCCCTACCTACATGTACAAATTACCTCAACTAACCTGTACCCCCGCACACTGACTCGGTACCAGTACCCCCTGTGTATAACCCCTGTGTATATATATATATATATCGTTATTGTTATTTTATTGTAACTTTCTGTTGTTGTTACTTTCTTTCTTTTAGTTTTTAGTTTATTTAATAGATATTTTCTGAACTCTATTTTCTTAAAACTGCATTGATGGTGAAGGGCTTGTAAGTGTCACGTTCCTGACCTTATTTCCCTTGTTTTGTATTTATTTAGTATGGTCAGGGCGTGAGTTCGGCCTGGTATGGTTCTCAATCAGAGGCAGCTGTCAATCGTTGTCCCTGATTGAGAATCATACTTAGGCAGCCGGGGTTTCACGTTTGGTTTGTGGGTGGTTGTTTCCTGTGTCAGTGTTTGTGCCACACGGGACTGTTACGGTTTGTTCGTTTGTTATTTTGTATCGTGTCTTGTTTTCGTGTTATTAAAATCATGGAAACTTACCACTCTGCACACTGGTCCTCCGATCCTTCTCGCCTCTCCTCGTCCGAGGAGGAGGACGAAATAGACTGCCGTTACAGTAAGTAAGAATTTCACTGTAAGTTCTGAACCTGTTGTATGTATGTGAGAAATAACATTTGATTTGACCAGTTACAAACATTTATGGAAATATACTGAAATATATAAATGCAACAATTTCAAAGATTTTATTGAGTTACAGTTCATATAAGGAAATCAGTCAATTTAAATAAATTCATTAGGCCCTAATCATGGATTTTCACATGAAATACAGATATGCATGTTGGTCACAGAAAATGGGCCTCACATTGGGCCTCAGGATCTCGTCCCGGTATCTCTGTGCATTCAAATTGCCATCGATAAAATGCAATTGTGTTCGTTGTCCGTAGTAATTGTGTTTGTAGCTTATGCCTGCACAAACCATAACCCCACCGCCACCATGGGGCACTCTGTTCACAACATTGACGTCAGCAAACCACTCGCCCACACAACGCCGTACACGTGGACTGTGGTTGTGAGGCTGGTTGGACGTAGCGCCTAATTCTCTAAAATGACGTAATGGCAATAGCTCTGTTGGACATTCCTGCAGTCAGTATGCCAATTGCGCACGCTGCCTCAAAACTTGCCACATCTGTGGCATTGTGTTGTGACAAAACTGCACATTATAGAGTGTCTTTTTATTGTTCCCAGCACAAGGTGCACCTGTGTAATGATCATGCTGTTTAATCAGCTTCTTGATATGCCACACCTGTCAGGTGCATGGATTATCTTGGAAATGGAGAAATGCTCACAAACATGGATATAAACAAATATATGCACAACATTTGAGAGAAATACGCTTTTTGTGAGTATGGAAAATTTCAGAGATCTTTAATTTCAGCTCATGAAACATGGGACCAACACTTTTCATGTTGGGTTATATTTTGTTCAGTTATTAAATATAGGTAAAATATTTCTGTACTATCTGTTTTTCTATGAGTCTGTATTCTATACATTTCTATAGGCTAATAGCAGTGAAGCCAAATTAAATGTTTCATTAAAAAAATTAAAACGAAATCCTTGATTGAAAACAGTTCCACTACTTAGACTCATACGGATTAAGTGAAATTCTGTTATTTAACGGTCATCAACATTATTATAATTATTATAATTTTTTTTTTATTTAACCTTTATTTACAGTTGAAGTCGGAAGTTTACATACACTTAGGTTGGATTCATTAAAACTTGTTATTCAACCACTCCACAAATTTCTTGCTAACAAACTATAGTTTTGGCAAGTCGGTTAGGACATCTACTTTGTGCATGACACAAGTAATTTTTCCAACAATTGTTTACAGACAGATTATTTAACTTATAATTCACTGTATCACAAATCCAGTGGGTCAGAAGTTTACATACACTGAATTGACTGTGCCTTTAAACAGCTTGGAAAATTCCAGAAAATGACTGATTTCTAATTGGCAAACACCTTGATTGACAGCTCTTGAAGAGTGAATGAGTTTTGCCTTGAAGTTTCACCTCTATCTGGTCATCTCCCTTTTTGGAGAAATCATCCCTCCCTACCCTTTTCCCAACCGTGAAGCACGGCGGTGGCAGCATCATGTTGTGGGGGTGCGTGGCTGCAGGAGGGACTGGTTCCCTAGGCCCATCTGTGAAGAAACGGCGGTGGGCAGTCATCATTAGTGGGGTGTCGTGGGCTGCAAGGAGGGTACTGGTTCCTTAGGCCATCTGTGAAGCACAGGCGGTTGGAGCATCATGTTGTTGGGGTGCGGTGCTGCAGGCAGGGAAATGGTCTCCTAGGCCCATGCTGTGAAGCAGGCGGTGGCACATATGTTGTGGGGTGCGTGGTGCAGGAGGACTGGATTCCCTAGGGCCATCTGTCGAGGCACGGCGGTGGAGCATCATGTAGTGGGGTGTGCCTGGCTGCATGGAGGGACTGGTTCCCTAGGCCATCTGTGAAGCACGGCGTGGAGCATCATGTTTGTGGGGGTTGCGTGGCTGGCAATGGAGAGACTGGTTCATAGGATCATTGTGAAAAGCACGGCGGTGGGGCAAGCAATCATGTAGTGGGAGGTGCGTGGCTGAAGGAGGAGACTGGTTCCCTAGGCCCCATCTGTTGTATTGCCGTGTCCTTTGACATTATAGGCCCTTTTTTAATGGCATTTTTGGCAGTGTTAGTTATAGAGACTGTTTGCCACACAGACACAATTCTGGCATGTGTAAACATTCTTATGATTGACCTAAAACGCTGGACATTATTTAAGAAACACAGAGAATAGAGAGAATAAATAAATTCGTGTTTTTGTATCATATTGACCTCGTGTCTCTCTCTCTCTCGACCCCGTTCTCCGAGGTCCTTCTAGACCGCCGTGTCTCCGAGTCTTCTCGACGGCACCGTTTCGTCGAGTGCCTTCGTCGCCCACCGTTCTCCGAGTCTTCTCGCCCGTTCTCCGAGTCCTGTCTAGATCCAGTTCTTCTGATTCTTCTAGACCGCCGTTCTCGGACTTCCTTCTAGACCCCGTTCTCGCGTCTTCTAGACCAGTTCTCTGATCTTCTAGAACCACATCTCTCCGAGTCTCTTCTAGACCCCGTTCTCGAGTCCTTTCTAGAGCCCCGTTCTCTCCGAGTCCTTTCTAGACGCCGTTCTCCGATTCTTCTAGACCCGTTCTCCGAGTCTTCCGACCCCGGTTGCGTTCGATTCCTCTCGACCCGTTCGTTTCAGTCTTCTAGACCGTTCTCGAGTCTTTCTAAGGACTCCGTCTCGGCCCGAGTCCCTCTGACGGCCGTTCTCGAGTCCTCTAGACCACCGCCTCTCCGAGTCCTGTCTAGACTCCCGTTCTCTCCCGAGTCCTCTCGACCCGTTCTCCGAGTCTTCAGACCCCCGTTCGTCTCGAGTCCTTTCTAGACACCGTTCTCCGATTCCTCTAGACCTCCGTTCTCTGAGTTCCTTCTAGACCCCTGTTCTGTCGACGAGTCTTCTCGACTCTCGTTCTCCCGATTCCTTCTGAGACCCCGTTCTCGCGAGGTCTTCTAGACCCGTTCTCCTGATTCTTCTAGACAGCGTTCTCCCGAGTACCTTCTAGACCCCGTTTCTCCGATTCCTTCTAGACCCGTTTCCGAGTCTTCTCTATAACCCCGTTATGCGAGTCTTCTAGCCCCCGTCTCCGAGTCCTTCTAGACCCGTTCTCCGAGTCCTTTTCTAACCCACCGTTTCTCAGTCGAGTCCTTCTAGACCCGTTTCCGAGTCCTTACTAGACCCCGATTCTCCGAGTCCTTCTAAGACCCGTTCTCCGGTGTCCTTCTAAGACCCAGTTTTCCGGAGTCCTTCTAGCCCCGTTCTCCCGAGTACTTCTAGGACCCCGTTTCCCGAGTCCTTCTAGAACCCGTCGTCCGAGTCCTTCTAGAGCCCGTTCTCGAGTCCTTCTAGAACCCCGTGTCTCGAGTCCTTCTGACCCGTTTCGCGATTCCTTCTAGACCCGTTCTCTCTCGAGTCCTCTCTAGATCCCCGTGCTCGCGAGTCCTTCAGCCCGCCGTTCTCACGAGTCCTTCTAGACTCGTTCTCGCGAGTCCTCTCGACCCCGTTCTCTCGAGTCCCTCTAGACCCCCGTGTCTCCGATCTCTCGACCCGTTCCGCAAGTCTTCTCGACCCGTTCTCCGAGTCCGCTCTCGACCCGTTCTCCGAGTCCTTCTAGAACCCCGTTCTCCGAGTCCTTCTATGACTCCGTTCTCAGCGAGTCCTTCTTAGACCCCGTTTCTCCGAGTCTCTTCTATGACACCGTTTCTCACCGATGTCCTTCTAGAATCCGTTTCTCGATTCCCTTCGACCCGTTCTCCGATTTCCTTCTAGACCCGTTCTCCGGTCTTCTAGACCGGTTTCTCGAGTCCTTCTATGACCCGTTCTGCCGAGTCCTCTAAGATCCCGTTCTCCGAAGTCCTCTCGACGTCCGTTCTCCGAGTCCCTCTAGACCTCCGTTCTCGATTCCCCTCTCGACCCCGTTTCTCCAGTTTCTAGACCGTTCTCCGAGTCCTCTGGACCGTTCCGAGTTTCTAGACCCCGTCTCCGAGTCCTTTCTGACTCCGTTCTCCCCGAGTGCTTAGAGCCCGTTCTTCGATCCTTCTTCGACCCAGTTCCCAGTCCTTTAGGACTCGTTTCGAGTCCTTCCTGACCCCGTTCTCGCGAGTCTTCTAGACCCGTTCTCCGAAGTCATTCTAGACCCCGTTTCCATCCTTCTAGACCTGTTTCCAAGTCCTTCTAGACCCCGTTTCCGCCTTCTAGAACCCGTTCTGCCGATTTTCCTTCTAGACCGGCGTTTCCGAGTCCTTCTGACACCGTTTCCGAGTCCTTCTAGACTCGTTTCTCCGAACCCTCTCGACCGGTTTCCGAGTCCTTCTAGACGTCTGTTCTCCCGAGTCTTAGACTCCGTTCTCCCGAGTCTTCTAGACTCGTTCTGCCCGAGTCTCTCTAGACCATTCTCCGAGTCCTCAACCGTCTCCCAATCATCTGTGTTGTTAGAAAGTTTGAGAAACATCAAAGAGTGTGTGGCTCGTTGATTTCACTTCAGTATGTTCGGTTAACAGTGAGTGCTCTGTATTAGTCAACTGACAGCCATGGAATGTAGTGGGTTGGTCGCTGTGTAGGTTCTGGGGTTTTGCTGAAGGCGCTGTTTGGGGTTGTCCACTCTCGCTCATAAAGAGGCATGTCTGTGAGCTTTGTCTCTGCGCTTTGTTGTAGGAGGCTGTATTTTCGGCGCTTCACTGTTGTTTGTGGGGGGTTGGTTTGTTGTCGGCGAACCTTGGCGAGGGGGTTGGGCTCTTAAGGGTTGTTATTGATTTGCCGATATTACAGTGATCTGACGTTTCGCAGGGTGGTCTGCTCAGGGGTGATTGTCGTGTCACTTCATGCGTGTAGTCTCTTGTCTGATAGATGGGTCGGGTTGGTTTGTATGCTAGAGTATGGCGCGGTGCTATTGCAACAGCCACGCACCGTCGAGTGGGTATGAGTTCGCTTTTCACTTCGGGGGTGCAGGTTACAGGCTCTTCTAGTGAGTTATTTGCGCCAGCCTCAAGCCTTCGAGCGAACAGTTCGCAGGTAACTGGCCATCGATAAAAGGATCTGTGGTTGCGTCTAACTAGGACACTAGTAGGTGAACACCCAGGAACACATGGACTATGATAGATATACGTTATTGCTGGTGCTGAGTCTGTTTAAGCTTGCACCTATGCCTAATAACAAGGGAACCATCCCTCTCCTTGGGTCACACTACAGTAGAGTGTCTGCTCAGTTCGCAGATCAGAGACATTTAAGAAAGCTCTTAGAGGGTGTGACCTGTCATAAGTAGTCACAATATCTGTGCTGCGAATTGCAATGGACTACAGACCTTACCTGGGATACATCTCTAAACTATAAGCTTATTGCAATAAACAGATAAGACGGATTCGTTGATGCTACAGGCGGTCACAATCTAGAGTATTCCTAGCTACATACGGAGAACGGCCTGAGCATATCAAATGTGGGTCGCACTATGCATAATAGTATTCCTTAAGGCTCAAAGCTCACGATTGCCCATTACGAACCAAATTAAGCTCATCAAACAGTGAAAGAGAGGTGTTAAAACAGCTCAGAATACAGGATTGACTTTTAGGGACGTGAAACACACACTTACATAAGTTCACAAAACAACACCTGAGTAGCCGTCTGATCATTGATATTAGGGCAGATGCAGCCTCATGATTAACTAACACGTGACTCATACTGAGAGTGATAATTCCCACACGAGGAACACCTTTATGCCATGTGTTCTAAAACTTCTAAGAATTAGAGTGGACGACTGGTGGTCTATGAGGAACATCGAGATATGGGGTCTTAGAGAATCTCGGGGAGCAAGGGTCTAGATAGGACTCGGAGGAGAAGAGCTAGTTACGGAGCTCGGGGAACTGCGAGTCTAGCAGACTCGTAGAGATGGGGGCCGCTAGGGAGGGGACTAAGGCGAGAGAACGGATGTAGAGGCACCTCGGAGAAAGGCTGTGTAAGATGGATCGAGAGGGGTCTAAGCTTCGGAGAGAACGGGGGTCTAGAAGGACTCGGAGCTAAGGGCTCTAGAGAGCTGTAGGGAACGGGGGTAGTAAACGGATCGGAGAGATCGGGGCTGCTAGAAGGACTGGGATGATCGGTGGATAACTAGAAGGATCGGAGAACGGGGTACTAAATGGAACGGCACAGGGCCGCTTAACGGGGGGTTCACTCTGCTAGGGATTCGGGCGTCAGATGGTACTACAGAGCCGGGGTCTACGGGGAGCAGCGCGTTATAGAGGATAGTCGGGGAGCACGAGTTACAGAGGGCGTCTCCAGACGACCAGGGGTTAAACTGTCGCGGAGGGTTGGTAGGCGCACATCTGGAACTAGGGGTAAGAAGGCGTGGCGAAGGGGTGGCGCCGTGGAATGAGCGAAAGTGTGCACAGGGAGGGCCGCGGTTTCGAAGTGGGGACAAACCTCTACTCGGCGAAAGGATAACTTTAGAGGCCTTGAGAGTGTTTTCAGCAAAGTCCCCTCAGAGAAGTGGGGTAGCAGGCTCGGCGCGCCTGGTGTCACGAACTGATGCTACGGGAGTCGAGGCAGGGAATCGGAGGAGGGTTTATCGAAGCACTTTGGAGAGGGTTCGAGGCTCCTGAGAACGGCGGTCTAGAAGGATCGGGAGAAGAGCTCAGAAGGATCGGAGATACGGGGCTAAGAGTCGGTAGACGGGGTGAGAGGCATATCTGGAGCATCGTGGCGTCTCGAACGGACATTGGGAGATCAGTGGGTGAGTAGATGGCTGAGGGGGTTCACGGGGATCGGAGAAGGGTTCGGCGGGGCAAGGAGTTAGAAGGACTCGGAGACCGGGGTCTATGAAGGACTCCCTCGGAGAACGGGGTCTAGAGGATCGAGTAAACGGGGTCTGAAGGATGAGAACGGTCGTCTGGGTTAGAAGGACTTGGAGAACGGGTCTAGAATGGACTCGGAGAACTGGGGTTAGAGAGGACGTTCGGAAGCGGGGGTCTAGACAGACCGGAGAAGGGGGTCTAGAAGGACTCGATAACGGGGTCTAAGAATGGACTCGGAGAAACTGGGTATAGAAGGACCCGGAGGAAAGGGGTTAGAAGGAATGGAGAACGGGGTTAGAGAAGGATGAGAAGGGGTCACCTATGAATGGAACTCGGAGAACTGGGTGTTACGAAAGGACTCGGGAGAACGGGGTCCTAGAAGGACTCGAGCCACACGGGTTCTAAGAAGGACTGGCAGAACGGGGTTAGAAGCGACTCGGACGAAAGGGTTATGGAAGGAATGAGAGCGGGGCTCCATCTTCATTGTCATCGGATGTCCTATCCGTCGAAGTCACAACGTGGCTCTTCTCAGTCAAGTGACTCATGGAGATCATCCTGGCCTCATCGCCTCACTCTTCCTAGAAGCTCTCCGCATATTGCGGTCGATAACCCTGCCGGGCTCTCCTTTGATCGATACGGCCTATAATCATTCAGCCCTCACTCCTTATCGCTTACTCCTGGGGTTCGAAGGCCTGTGCAAGTCAAGTGCTGTCACGGTAGACGTACTGTCGCGGTTTCTAACGACTTTAGGGACTCAGAAGTCTTGAGACGCCGGTGTCTATCGAATCATGTCTCGATCGGGATCCCGGTGCTAGTTCCTAGAAAGGACTGGAGAATCGGGATTCCTCACGTACACTACGCCTTCTATCAGCCTCCCTTTCTAATCGACGATCAACACGTGCGCTGTATCTCTTCTCTCCCGAGTTTCCGATCCTCCCTCACTCCTTTCTCTCTCCCTGGTTATATCGGCTGCAGCTCTTCTCTCTCTATCTCAATCCTTCCCTCACTCATTCTCTCTCCTGTCTCTATCCCTCTCACTATGCATGCTTGTTAATGTGAGAGTGTCTTATATAGCTCCCCCTCACCGACTCCCCATCTAATAGTTTACAGTCATGTCATCTGTCTTGAAAGTCTTAAAACGAAACCCAGCTACTGTTTACCAGATTTTAGACACCCGTCGGTGTGTGTGTGCGCGAGGTCCAGATTGCACGTCCCCCTTCGCTCACACTGACACACTTCAGCTATGTGTGTTCAGGATATGTAATAGAATTGGCACATTTTTCACGCTCAGTCGACTCCCGTGGGTGATTGACCTGGGTTTATTTTGAAGTACGGTACGGTGTGTGCTGTGTGGGTGGGTGGTGGGTGGGGTGGGTGGATTTTATTTTTATTTTATTTTTTATTTGTTGACGTTATTTTACCGAGGTAAGTTGACTGAGAATACGGTTCTTCAATTAGCAGGCAACGACCTGGGGAATAGTACGGGGAGTAGGAGAGGATGAATGAAGCCAAGTTATAAACTTTCTGAGCAAACATAATTACATGTAAGGATATCTGGCATTGAGTGTATTTGGTGATCGACCGGCTGATTCAGTCTTATGTAGCAACATTTGAATTGTTATTTTTTCTTAATTGGGAAAAAAGGTGAGACTCAGAGTTATAAAATGGTAAATATTAAACGACTGGCATGTGTGAGGAGCCAATGGGAAAGTAATTCACTTCTCGGGCTCCGCAGTGAACGTATCTTCGGACTCGCAGTGGACTAGTCTCGGCCCCGCAGTGGACTAGATCTCAGCCTCGCAGTGGGGACTAGACTCAGCCTAAGTGGACTAGTCTCGGGCTCCGCAGTGGACTATGACTTCGGCCCCGAGTGGCCTAGACTCAGCCGCAGTGGACTAGTCTCGGGCTTCCGCAGTGGAACTAGACTCGGCCCGCAAGTGGAACTAGACCAGCCCCCGCAGTGGACTAGTCTCGGGCTGCCGCAGTTGGACTAAGATCGGCCCCCGCAGTGGATCTAGGTGCTCGGCCCCGCATGGAACTAAGTTTCGCGCCCGCAGTGGATAGTCTCGGCCCCCGCAGTGGGACGTAGTCTTCGGGTCCGCAGTGGATAGTCCGGGCTCCGCGGTGGACGTAGTCTGGGGCCTCCGCATGTGGAGCTAAGGTCTCGGGCCCGCATGTGGACTAGACGTCGGCCCCCGTATGTGGCTGACTTCTGGGCCTCGCGCAGTGGACTATTCAGCCTCGCGAGTGGCAGATCGGCCCCCGCAGTGGACTAGTCTGCGGGTCGCAGTGGACTAGTCTCAGCCCGCAGTGGACTTAAGACTCGGCCCGCAGTGGAGCTATCCCTCGGGCTCCGAGTGGACTAGACTCGGCCTCGAAGGTGGAAGCAGTCCTCAGCCCGCAGGGGACTAGATGCGGCCCCGCAGTGGACATAGTCTAGCCCCGCAGTGGACTAGACTCGGCCGCAGTGGCCTAGTGTCTGGGCTCGCAGTGGACTAGTCTCAGCCCCGCAGTGGACGTAGGTCTCGGCCGCGCAGTGGGACTGAGTCTCGGCTCGCAGTGGACTCGTCTCGGGCTCGAGGAATAGTTCTCGGCTTCCGGAGTGGACTGTCTGGGCTCGCTGCAGTGTGGATCTAGTCGTCGGGCTCTCGCAGTGGACTAGTTCGGGCTCCCAGTGGACTAGTCTCGGCCCCGCAGTGGGACTAGTCTCGGGGGGCCTCTGGCATGTGGACTTAGTCTCGGGCTCGCAGTGGACTAGTCTGGGCTCCGCAGTGGACTAGTCTCGGGCTCCATGTGGACTAGTCAGCCCCGCAGTGGAGCTAGTCACTCGGCCCCCGCAGTGTGCTATGTCTCGGGCTCCCAGTGGGACTGAGTCTGGCCCCAGGCCGTGGACAGTGCTGGCTCGAGTGGACTAGTCTCAGCCCCCGCAGTGTGACTAGTCTCGGTCCCGCCGCAGTGGACTAGTCTTCGGGCGTACGCAAGGGACTAGTCTCGGCCCCGAGTGGACAGTTCTCGCCCGCAATGACATTATTCCTCGTCCACCAAACGTTACAGTTGTGCACTATGCATTGGGGCGAGGGTAGCGTTCTCTGGCATCCGCCAAATCCAGGATTTGTCGCGGAACTGCAGATGGTGGAAGTGTGGGATTCAGTCACTCCAGAGGAAGCAATGTTCCCTCTCAGAGTCAATGCGGTGAGCTTTACACAGCCAGCGACGCTTGGCATTTGCACATTGTGATTCTTAAATTTTTCTGTGCAGCTTGCTCGGCCATGGAACCCATTTCATGAAGCTCCGTAAAAGTTATTGGTGCTGACGGTTTGCTCAGAGGCAGTTCGGAACTCGTAGTGAGAGTGCAACCGAAGACAGACCATTTTTACGTGCTATCGTCATTTCACATCGCCGGCCCGGGTTGTGTGAGCTTTTCTGGTCTACCACTTCCCGTGAGCCGGGTTTGTTGGCTCCTAGACGTTTCCACTTCACAGATAAGCAGGACTTATAGTTGAGGGGGAGCTCTAGCAAGGGTAGAAAGCTTTACGAATTGATAAGTTTGGAAAGTGTGGCATCTTATGATGGTCCACAGTGAAAGTCACTGAGCTCTCGAGTAGGCTTTTCCTCTGACAATGTTTGTCTATAGTTTACAGCATGGTGTGTGCTCAGTTTTATACACTGTCAGAACGAGTAAGTGGTTGAATAAGGCACATGCATAATTTGAAGTGTATTTCCAAATATCTTGGCGGGTTGTGTATATTTTGTACTGTCGAGCCCCCCCCCCCCCCCCCCCCCCCAAAATAAGATCTGCACTTTAAACTTCCAGTCATTGTATCATTTCAAATTCAAAAGTGCTTGGAGTAGAAGCAAAAAAGAAAAAGGGTTGTACTGTCCAATACTTGTTGGATTCTCACAAGTGTCGTCATCGTTTAAGAGAACCTACGTTGGCACCTTGATCGTCTCCAAGTGTTTTGTGACCGTTACAATTCACCTTTGACTTCTATATTTTATCAGTAATGGTTTTACATCACGAGGATTAGGTCTGTAAACATTTAAGGGAGTTTTTTTTTTATTATTTTTTTATTGTTTTGACAAGGAAAGATTTTACTTTGATTTAGATTATCTGGTAGTGTGTTTAGGTTTATTGTGTGGAATTCAACAGATGTATGTTGTGTGATTATACAGATGTGTTGTTGTGTGTGAGTATGAACAGATGTGTGTGTGTGTGTGATTTATAGAGAAGTGTGTGTGTTGTGTGTGTGTGTGGTGTGTGTGTGGTGTGTGTGGTTGATTATGAACAGATTGTGGTGTTGTGTGATTGATAACAGATGTGTTCCTGCTCTTGCATTTATAACACCATACGTTTAACACAACATGTTTTTGTGTTTCATTAATGAACTAAACAAAAAGTATTGTGTACCCAGTCCATTGATGAATGAAGGTGATTTATAATATTCTGAGTCGACGTATGAATGTTTATTGTTTATCAGCCACAGCGCTGTGTGCGATAGCTCTGTTTAATCATTCGGTTGAATAGTGTGGTTAACCCAAACTTCTGACTAAGGCCTAGATGAAATACACTCCCTCTGACTCCCCCTCTTC
>NW_019946074.1:58315-63628 GCF_002910315.2 Salvelinus sp. IW2-2015
GAAGGGGTGAACAGTTTAAAGGGGTGAACAGTTGGAAGGGGTGAACAGTTGGAAGGGGTGAACAGTTGGAAGGGGTGAACAGTTGGAAGGGGTGAACAGTTGGAAGGGGTGAACAGTTGGAAGGGGTGGGCTTTTCCCAACCAGCCAGAGTTTTAACCCTGACTTGGGATTCCAGGGATTCCATCTGAACACAATGAAGCAATTGACATTGGAAGCACTAGAGGAATACCTATGTATCGTTCTGTCTCTCTCTCAGCCTGTAAGCCTCTCTCTGCTACATTCATTCATTGAATCAGATGGCTCATTCATCAACAACTAAAAAACACTAAAATTGCCAACTACTCTAAATATTTTTTAATTGATTAGAAAACTTAGGGTTGCAAAGAAAAAGCAATTTCTCAGACTGGCTAATGAAAAGTAAAGATTAAGATGGGCAAAAGAACACAGACACTGGACAGAGGAACTCTGCCTAGACGGCCAGCATCCCGGAGTAGCCTCTTCACTGTTGACGTTGAGACTGGTGTTTTGTGGGTACTATTTAATGAATATGTCAGTTGAGGGCTTGTGAGGCATCTGTTTCTCAAACTAGACACTCGTAACATACTTGTCCTCTTGCTCAGTTGTGCACCGGGGCTTCAACTAGTCTAAAGATGGCCAGTTTGATTGCTTCTTTAATCAGAACAACAGTCTTCAGCTGTGCTAACATAATTGCAAAGGGGTTTTCTAATGATCAATTAACCTTTTGAAATTATAAACTTGGATTAGCTAACACAACGTGCCATTGGAACACAGGAGTGATGGTTGCTGATAATGGGCCTCTGTGCGCCTATGTAGATATACCATTAAAAATCAGCCGTTTCCAGCTACAATAGTCATTTACAACATTAACAATGTCTACACTGTATTTCTGATAAATTTAATGTTATTTTAATGGACGAAAAATGTGCTTTTCTTTTAAAAGCAAGGACATTTCTAAGTGACCACAAACGTTTGAACGGTAGTGTATGTGTTATGGCTGAACACCTCCTGCTATATTATGGATAAAGAGTTACCTGTCTAACATTCAGGAATTCCCCAAGGCAGCTGTCTAGGCCCCTTGCTTTTTTCAATCTTTACTAACGACATGCCATTGGCTTTGAGTAAATCCAGTGTGTCTATGTATACGGATGACTCAACACTATACACGTCAGCGACTGAAATGACTACAACACTCAACAAAGAGCTGCAGTTAGTTTCAGAATGGCTGGCAAGGAATAAGTTAGTCCTAAATATTTCAAAAACTTAAAGCATTGTATTTGGGATAAATCATTCATTAAACCCTAAAGCTCAACTACATCTTGTAATAAATAACGTGGAAATTGAGTAAATTGATACAACTAAACTGCTTGGAGTAACCCTGGATTGTAAACTGTCATGGTCAAAACATACTGATACAACAGTTGCTAGGATGGGGAGAAGTCTGTCCATAATAAAGCAATGCTCTGCCTTCTTAACAACACTATCAACAAGGCAGGTCCTACAGGCCCTAGTTTCTACCTTCTTAACAACACTATCAACAAGGCAGGTCCTACAGGCCCTATTTGACCTAGATAGTTTGAGTGTATGTGTTGATATGGTGGCTACGTGGGCCTTTTTTTAAATGTACGTAGTGCTGTCCTTGAGCTGTTCTTGTCTATTGATGTTCTGTATTATGTTTCATGTTTTGTGTGGAACCCCAGGAAGAGCAGCTGCTGCTTTTGCAACAGCTAATGAGGATCCTAATAAAATAGTAAATATATTGTTCAGTCGTGTAGTCAGTGTCACGGCCGTTTAAAGGAGTGGAACGAGGTGCAGCGCGATTGGAATACATATTTTAATTCAGCGAAGAACACTTAACAAACAAACAAACAAACAAACAAAATAACAAACTAACAAACTAAACATGAATCCAACGTAGTGCTCACAGGCAACTAAACATGAACAACTACCCACAAAACCAACATGGAAAATGGCAACCTAAATAGGCTCCCCATTCAGAGACAACGATAAACAGCTGTCTCTGATTGGGAACACACTCAGGCCACCATAAACCTACATACCCCTAGACAATTCAAAATCCCCATAGATAAAAAAAAACCCTAGACAAGACAAAACCCCCTAGACAATACAAAAACTAAACAAGCCACCCCTTGTCACACCCTGCCCTAACCAAATAATAAAGAAAGCAAATATAACTAAAGTCAGGGCGTGACAGCCCCCCCCCCCCCCAAAGGCCGCGGAACTCCGGCGGCCGAAACCTAAACTAATATGGGAGGGTTGGTGGGCATCTGCCTCGCGGTGCGGTTTGCATTCTGGTGAGGGGACGCAGCGAGCCGCTCACCTCTTTGCGCTTGGCCGACTTGGGTGGCGCCTCTAGAGCGGGGACCCTTGCCGCCGGACCTCCGCGACTGGGGACCCTCGCGAGCGGGCCACCGGAGCAGGAGGGAGACCGTCTGGAGCTCCGGGCAGGAGGGGATCTCGGCAGGCTCTGCGGCAGGACGGGAGACTCTGGCAGCTCACGGGCAGGAGGGAGACGTCTGGGCGCAGCTCCGGGGCAGGAGGGAGACTCTGGCAGCTCCGGGCAGGAGGGAGACTCTGGCAGTTCTGGCGCCAGGAGTGAGGGACGCCTTGGAGCTCCAGACTGAAGGCGGTCGCTGCGAAGGCTCCGGACTCAACGGCCTTGTTGGCTGGCCTCGTGCCATTATGGCTTCCTCACTGGAGGCTGCGCTTGCCATGTATGGTCCCCGTCATCTGGACAGGCTTCGTGCCATGGTATCATCACTAGGCTATGCTTCTTGCCATTGGATCAGTCACTGGACGGCTTCGTGCCATGGACTCACTCACTGGAGGCTTCGTGCCATGGATCCTTTCACTGGAGGCTTCTTGCCATGGATCCTCACTTGGACGGCTTCGTGCCATATGGATCTGATCACACTGGAGGCTTGCTTGATCCATCTACGCTATTGTTGAGGGTCTCGTCACTTGGATAGGTCACTTGCGTGCCAGGGAACACGGCGCTTCCTTGCGCAGCATACTCCTGCCGGGCGCAGCGAATATCGCTGGCGTAGAGATGTCTGGAGGTCTGGACTAGCAGGGCTGGCCACAATCCTTCCTGGCTGGATGCCCCACTCTAGCCCGGCCGATGCGAGGAGCTTGGGATATAGCGCACCCGGGCTATACTATGAGAAACGACTATGGGCTACCGCGAGGACAACCAGATGTGGCGAATCGTCCAGCATAACGGGAGTGGGCCTGACGGCAGTACGTACCACTCTCGGTTTCCCTCGACACTCCGGGATGATGTCGGCTTTAAGTCCAAGACAATCAGGGGGATGTTTTGCGCTCAGGTGGATTCGCTCTACATGACTACCCGTCAACATCTACTCGTGTGACCGCCGCACCCTCAGAAAAAAAATTCTGGGGCTGGCCTTCCTTCGTTGTGAGAGCGGGACAGTTTCCCCGATGCCTACAGGTCTCTCGTTAGCATCGGCCGCTATACCGCTTCTCAGCTGCCTCCAGCTCCACTCTTTCTTAGGAGCGAGCGATACTACTTCACCCGGCTGTGCTAGGTCCCTTGACGTCAATATTTTTCCTCCACATGGTCGAGGAGTCCCCAAATTCCACCATGCTCGCTTGTCCCTTGGTTCGTGTGTTAGTTCTGTAACGATGCCGTTTCTCTGGGAAGAAGTGTGACCATAAAATGCAGCCCGTGGTAAGTGCTGTTTATCCATTTATTAAATAACCTTGAACAACTGAAAACAAAAACAACAAAGAGAGTGTTACCGAAACGAAACAGGTTCCTGTCTGGTGCATCACAACCACAAAACAGAAACACTACGCTCACAAACCCCTAGATGGGAAAAGGCTACCCTAAGTAGGTTCTCAATCAGAGACATATTCGAATAGACCAGTTTGCTCTGATTGAGAACCAACGACGGTCCCTTACAGGACATTTGCGTTCGCCAACGGAAAAGAAGATACAAAGATACACTCTATTTCAGCAATCGTACATGTAAGGATAGCTATCGACGTTCTGCATCCCTTCTCCACTTTCCTCCGACTCAATTCTTCTCTTCAAAGTCGCTCTGCTGATCACTTTAAACAAAACATGTTGCACGACAGATTTCATAATACATGGCACTATGCTCATCAGTGCTGGTCAGAGGTTTGTACTACGTATTCAGTTGTAATATAGTATCGTACTTCTCAAGGTTGTTCTGGTCATCCCGCATTATATGCAAGTGAGATTATGGTAACATCTAATGATTTTTCCTTTGGGATCGCAATGCTATATCCCAATCGCAGAGATAAAATGATCTAAATGATCCTTCGTCGAAATTATAGGGATAGCTCGCTCCTTCTCCACTAATTATCTGGATGCACGAGCCTTCCCTCCACGTTCTGGGTCTCCTCTCTTAATTCACATCCGGTCCCTCAGAGTACCTCCTTCTCCACGGTCACTCTTGGGATACTCCCTTAGAGATGCTCACGGCTTCTGATACTCACGCTCTCTGATTCACTTTCTCAGGTTCTGATAACTCCACGCACGACATCGGGTTCTTGATCCTTCTCCATGTTCTGGATCCACTTCTGCTCCTTTCTCCCCACGTTCTGGATCCTTTTCTCTGTTCTGATCACAACGTTTCTGATACCTTCTCGCATGTTCTGATCCCTTCTCGCACACCTGCGTCATATCCTCTGCCTTACCACGTTTGATCCCTTTCTCCATGTTCTGATCCCGTTGCTGAATCCTTTTCCACGTTGCTGACATCCCTCATACGTGTTCTGCCACGCTCATAGTATGTCCACGTTTCCTGATCTCTGGCTTCATACCCCCAGAGACCCCACTCGTTCTGCACTCCATCCCTCCTCCACGAACGATTCCTGCACTCTCTCATACTCTCCCACCGCTTCTGAAGAATGACCTTTTCTCAGTCTATAGCACCCTCCCAGTCGTACTCCATGCTTCCTCGTCATCCTCTCTCGTATCCCTCCCGTTCTGATCCTTGCTACGCACCCGTTCTGATCTTTCTTCATACGATTCTAGATCCCGTTTCTCCAGTGTAGAAACTCTGTAATCCTCACGAACTCTCTGATGCCACCTATGTAGCACTCGCCTTCTGCATCCCTTCATACCCCACAGTCTCACTGAGATCCCTCCGCAGATTACCTCCGCAGTCACGTATTCTCCACTCGTCTTTACTCGCCCAGCGACACCGTCTCTGGGATCCTCTCATTTCCCTCTCACGCTAGTATGACTCCCACGTTCTGCATGCTTACTTCCTCCCATCGCTT
>NW_019946075.1:0-4161 GCF_002910315.2 Salvelinus sp. IW2-2015
TAGTGTAGTTTTTTTCTCCAAAGGGTCCTCAGAAAGAGACTGCGCTGGTGGTGAGGTGATTTAATTCTTCCAAACAATAGGCCCATGTTATTTCCATAAGGGTGAGGATGGGCCACAGCATAAACGCATGACCTCTCTTCTGCTAGAGACAGCAGATCCTGGTTTAATATTCACCACGGTAACACTTGGCAACCACTGAGTTCTTCTAAACCCCTCTGTTTGGACGCTCTGTACTAGCACTATGTACAGGCTAGATAGAGTTGAACTAGATCCTATTAGATGATCCACTTCCCTTAGACCCACTCTGGACCTCAAAGCCAGTTCCTGTGATTTTCATTGTTCCCCTCTGATCAGGGCTGATTTAGACCTGGGGCAAAGGTGTTAATTAATGATCAGGTAGAACAGAAAACAGCAGCACTCAGACTTTTAGGGTCAGAGTGGAATACCCTGGTGTACATGATGTCTGTGTATAACATGTAGAAACCTTAGAGAGTTATAGGACCCCTTGGAGTTATAGACCCTTGGAGTTATAGGCCCTTGGAGTTATAGAACCCTGGAGTTTAGGACCTTGAGTTAATAGAACCCTTGGAGTTATAGGAACCCTTGGAGTTATAGAACCTTGGAGTTATAGAACCTTGGAGTTATAGGACCTTGGAGTTATAGGAACCTTGGAGTTATAGAGAACCCTTGGAGTTATAGGATCCTTGGAGTTTATAGAACCCTTGAGTTATAGACCCTTGGAGTTAATAGAACCTTGGAGTTATAGAACCTTGGAGGTTATAGGACCTTGGAGTTATAGGACCCTTGGTATATAGAACTTGGAGTTATAGAACCTTGGAGTTATAGGACCTAGTTGATAGGCCTGGGTTTTAGAACCCTTGGAGTTTATAGACCCTTGGAGTTATAGGACCCTTGGAGTTATAGAACCTTGGAGTTATAGAACCCTTTGGAGTTATAGATCCTTGGAGTTATAGGAACCCTTGAGTTATAGGACCTTGGAGTTATAGGACCTTGGAGTTATAGAACCCTTGGAGTTATAGGCCCTTGGAGTTATAGGAACCCTTGGAGTTATAGAACCTTGGAGTTATAGACCCTTGGAGTTATAGATAGTAACCCTTGGAGTTATAGAACCCTTGAGTTAAGGAACCTTGGAGTTATAAACCTTGGAGTTATAGACCTTGGAGTTATGAACCCTTGGAGTTTAGACCTTGGAGTTATAGAACCCTTGGAGTTATAACCCTGGAGTTATGGGAACCTTGGAGTTTAGGACCCTTGGAGTTATAGGACCCTTGGAGTTATAGACCCTTGGGAGTTTACTAGGAAACCTTGGAAGTTTATAGAACCTTGGAGTTATAGAACCCTTGGAGTTATAGGAACCCTTGGGAGTTATAGAACCTTGAGTTATAAACCTTGGAGGTTATAAGACCTTGGTTTATAGACCTTGGAGTTATAAACCTTGGGAGTTATAACCCTTGGAGTATAGGAGGATCCTTGGAGTTATAGAACCTTGGAGTTATAGAACCCTTGGATATGACCTTGGAGTTTATGGAACCCTTGGAGTTATGAACCTTGGAGTTGGACCTTGGAGTTATAGAGTAGGTTGGAGTTATAGAACCCTTTGGAGTTATAGAACGCCTTGGAGTTATAGGACCTTGGAGTTATAGACACTTGGAGTTATAGGACCCTTGAGTTATAGAACCTTGGAGTATAGGACCCTTGGAGTTTAGAACCTTGGAGTTATAAGACCCTTGGAGTTATAGAACCCTTGGAGTTATAGACCTTGGAGTTATAAACCTTGGAGTTAATAGAACTTGGAATAGACCTTGGAGTTATAGGACCTTGGAGTATAGACCCTTGGAGTTATAGACCTTAGTTAAGACCTGGAGTTATAGAAACCCTTGGAGTTATAGACCCTTGGAAGTTTATAGACCCTTGGAGTATAGAAACCTTGGAGTTATAACCCTTGGAGTTATAGAACCCTTGGAGTTATATAAGAACCTTGGAGTTATAGAACCTTGGAGTTATAGAACCCTTGGAGTTATAGAGACCCTTGGAGTTATAGAACCCTTGGAGTTATAGGACCCTTGAGTTTATAAGAACCCTTGGAGTCTATAGGAGCCTTGGAGTTATAGGACCTTGGGTTATAGGACCCTTGGAAGTTTATAGGAACCACTTGAGTTATCAGAACCTTGGAAGTTATAGACTTGAGTTATAGAACCCTTGGAGTTATAGACCCTTGGAGTTATAGGACCTTGGAGTTATAGAACCTTGGAGTTATAGAACCCTTGATTTAGACCTTGGTATATAGAACCTTTTGGACGGTTATGGACCCTAGGAGTTAATAAACGACCTTGAGTTTATGAACCTTGGAGTTATAGAACCCTTGGAGTTAATAGGACACCTTGAGAATATAGTATAGCCCTTGGAGTTACTATAGGACTCCTTGGGAGTTATAAACCCTCTGGACAGGATTATAGAACCTTGGAGTTATAGACCTTGGTGTATAGAACCTTGGATTAGATACCTTGGGTTATAGAACGCTTGGAGTTATAGAACCGTTGAGTATAGACCTTGGAGTTATAGACCCTTGAGTTATGAACCTTGGAGTTATAACCCTTGGAGTTATAAAACCCTTGGAGTTATAAACCCTTGGGGTTATAACCCTGGAGTTATAGAACCTTGAGTTATAGACCTTGGTTATAAACCCTTGGAGTTTGGACCCTTGGAGTTATAAACCCTTGGAGTTATAGACCCTTGGAGTTATAACCTTGGAGTTATAAAACCTTGGAGTTATAAGCCTTGGAGTTTTAACCCTTGGAGTTATAACCTTGGAGTTATAGAACCCTTGGAGTTATATGGAACCCTTGGAGTTATAAACTTGAAACCCTTGAGTTATAAGGACCCTTGTGAAGTTTATAGAACCTTGGAGTATAAACTTGGAGTTATAGAACCCTTGGCGGTTATAGGACTTGGTGTTATAAAACCTTGAGTTATAACTTGGAGGTCAGCACGCCTTGGAGTTATAGACCTTGGAGTTATAGAACCCTTGGAGTTATAAACCCTTGGAGTTATAAACCCTTGGAGTTATATAACCCTTAGAGTTATAGAACCCTTATAGTTATAGAACCCTTGGAGTTATAAGACCCTTGGAGTTATAAACCCTTGGAGTTATAAACCCTTGGAGTTATTGAACCCTTGSAGTTATAGAACCCTTGGAGTTCTAGGTGGTGACTGAGAGAACCTACAAGTATGTATGTTTATATTGTTTATATTGTATGTGCTATTGGAGTGCTGGGCATAGCTATCATTATTGTCTGAGGTCTGGGAGACAGTATGGCAGTAAGGCATGGAGGAATCGTTCAATATAGTTTAACGTTTTACTGTACGATACCATATGTGTATTAGACATCCCATTCTAAAGGGATGTTTTCCTTTTACTGCAGGGGGCTAAATCAGGGTCACACAGAGGGATTCTTGGTATTCAATCAAATCTACTTTGAAACAAAAGTATACACCTCACACACCTGGTTATGGGCTTAAAAAGAAGAAGACGCCTTGTCAGTAGGCACCATGTCAGATATAGAGTTGAAATGGATGCAATTTTCAGTTTGCATCCCAATATTACACTTTATATACATCACAGAACACTGAAATATAACAAAAGTGTTTCACATAGAAACAGCGGATTCTCGTCGTAAAAAAAACAAAAACATGATGAAATTCTGAAAAATATGAACAACATTCCACCCATGAGGCCAAAGAGGGTGTTTGGTCATTGACTGCAGGACAGGRCTACACACAACATGTGTAGCCAGTGAGACAGTGAGACGTGGTGAATAACCTGAAGAGGTGGAACTAAAGACTGTGTTGAGTCTTCCCGGATTTAGGACTCAGGGCTCAGTGTGGAGAGATAGACGTTCACTCTCTCCTGGCTCAGTAGACTGATGGAGCAGAGATAGGGCCTCTCCCCCCACAAACACAACACATAACCACTCAGTCACCCCACACACTCACCCCCCCCAACACTCCCTCCCTCCCTCCCTCCCTCAGGGGCATCATTACTTATACTGCCACCATTCTCTGAGGCTGGTGTGAGAGGACTTTTCCTGACAGGGTGGACAACAGGGCCGTCATTATCACACGTCAATGGAGAGGACAGTT
>NW_019946075.1:8591-22900 GCF_002910315.2 Salvelinus sp. IW2-2015
CTTATCAGATCAACACACACACACACACACACACCACACACACAACACCACACACACACACACACACACACACACACACACACACACACACACACCACCACCACACACACACACACACCACACACACACACACACACACACACACACACACACACACACACACACACACCTCTTCCTCTCCTAATTGTTCCAGTTGCAGACAGTAATTGATCCGCTCTGTTATCACCACTAACACACCCACAGTACTTGGTGCCTGAAACATACCACTATTCTTACTTGCAAGGCTTTAATCAAAGGTGTTCCACCAAGATGTGAGGTAGGCTGTATTTTGGGGGAATTGTTTTATGCATTATTCTATCGCGACTTGATCTTTCAACAAGCATTGTATCTTCAATTACCACAGAGGAGGAAGGGAGAAAAAGATTCTCAGAAGATTCCTATCATTACATCTCTCTTTGACTTGTAAATTCTCTCCTTGAGTGATGACACACCCAGACAGACTTATAGACGGAGACACAGCCCCCCCCCCCCCCCCCCACCCCATCGTTCATTATTAATTTAAGTCCCACCATGTGGAAGTCTGTACACTGTATCTATTAATCCCCTATTTCTGTAATATTCTCCATTTCTCTTCCTTCTCTCCTCAGTTTTCTGTCTCCAGCAGGAAGCAGGACATATTTTCTCAATTTCTCTTCCTTCTCTCCTCAGTTTTCTGTCTCCAGCAGGAAGCAGGACATATTTCTACATTTCTCTTCCTTCTCTCCTCAGTTTTCTGTCTCCAGCAGGAAGCAGGACATATTTCTCCATTTCTCTTCCTTCTCTCCTCAGTTTTCTGTCTCCAGCAGGAAGCAGGACATATTTCTCCATTTCTTTTCCTTCTCTCCTCAGTTTTCTGTCTCCAGCAGGAAGCAGGACATACTGGTGTGTCTTTTGTTTTCTCTTTATTGTTCTCTGTCAGCATGTCCAAGTTAAACATCCTGTGGATTAGCTCTCTCTCTTTTTCTTATTCCCGCTCTTCATCTCTTCCTCCTCTACCCCCACCCTTCTCTCCCCCCTCTGTCCCACTCTTCTCTCCCTCCTCTGTCTCTCTCTCCTCTGTCGCTCCCTCTGTCTGTCTCTGTCTCTTCCCTCTCGACCTGCTCTCTTTTTGTTCTGAAGATGAAAGTCTCCCCACGACTCCTTTCACTCCTTTCAAACGGCCAAATGAAGGGGCTTATCAGATCACACAACAACACACACACACACACACTCACAGAGACACCCTCCCCCCTCTTGGGCACAATGGAGTGTCAGATCCGGGGGCATGGCATGGGGTCGGTGGTGTCTCCTCCCGGGAGTCTGTTATTTGGGTACTTTAGTGGGAGAAGATGGGAGAAGATGGGAGAAGATGGGGAGGAGATGAGGGAAGAGATGGGGGTGGAGATGGGCGGGAGACGGGAGACAGGGATGGAGACGGGGGAGGAGATTATCGAGGAGATGGGGGAGATGGGTGAGATGGGGAAGATGGGGGGAGATGGGGAGATTGGTGAGATGGGGAGGAGATGGGTATTACGGGGAGGGAGATGGGTGAGATGGGAGGAGATGGAGATTGGAGGAGATGGGGGAGATGGGTGGAGATGAGGGAGGAGATGAGAGGAGGGGGGATGGGGAGGAGATGAGGAGGAGATGTAGGAGAGTTAGGAGATGGGGGAGAAGGGAGGAGATGAGGGAGGAGATGGAGGAGAGTGGGGAGGAGATGGGGGAGATGAGGAGAAGATGGGGAGGGAGATGAGGGAGGAGATGTAGGAGATGGGGGAGATGGGAGGAGATGGGAGAGATGGGGAGGAGATGGGGAGATGAGGAGAAGATGGGAGGAGATGAGGAGGAGATGGGGAGGAGATGGGGGAGGAGATGGGGAGAATGAGGGAGGAGATGGGGAGGAGATGGGGAGGAGATGGGGAGATGAGGAGGAGATGGGGGAGGGTTATTATTAAACAGTAATACAGACAGCTGCTCTTTCTTTCTTTCTTTCTTTCTTTCTTTCTTTCTTTGTCTCTCTCTCTCTGTTCTCTCTCTCTCTCTTTCCCGGCACCACACAGCAAGAGAGATGCCGTCCTACACACGCACCCAAACCCACCCCGTTATACGCACACATAATGGTGTCACTTTCTGGCTTAACATGAGACTCAGTGTGATACCCCTCAACCTGCCATTGGTGTGTGTGAGTGTGTTAATCAGCTCACAACGACTAGAATAATTAAAGAGAAGGGGTGCCAGGGTTATAGGTTCAGCTGTACATTACACACACACACACACACACACACCACACAACACACACACGCACACACGCACACACGCACACCACGCACCCACACGCCACACGCACACACGCACACACACGCACACAAAAATGATGCCCCTCTACCTGCAGCTGCGGTCTCTGATTGAGCTGTCTCTCGCTGGGGTACCCCCTCACTGAGGCACTGCAATTCCGCTTGCTAATACCCTCCTGCACAAACTCTTGGCCAGATCCTCTTTGATAATGACTAGTACCTGTCCGCTTATTTAGTTGAACCATAAATGGAAGGAACAAAAAACAAAGGCTGATAATCAATAGTCCTGAATGTGTTTGTGTAGTTCTGTCAACCCCAGGGACAGGGCAACGACATTATCACACGTCAATGGAGAGGACAGTCATTATCACACGTCAATGGAGAGGACAGTCATTATCACACGTCAATGGAGAGGACAGTCATTATCATGTAGGACTGGAGGTTGATCTGAGATCTTAGGGGTTTGTGTTACAGACTGACGCTAATAGAACAGTCCCTCTCCTCAGTGTCTGACGCTCTGAACTAACGTACCCACTAAATAACAGCCTCACTGTGTGACACTGTGTGCGTGTGCGTGTGTGTGTGTGTGTGTGAAGGGGATCAGACCTCACTCTGTGTCATTGAGCGCTGGGTAAATTGCAGCCGCAGCTCTGGGTATGTAAATGCCAGGGGCTAGAAAAGCTATGAAAAGCTAGTATTATGTTCCATGTAATATAGTCATTTGGTAGGCTATAGGGCAGTAGGAGGATTCTATAATTATATACATACACTTAGAATCCCTTATAGGTCAATACAGGAGGCAATGCCAGCTATTCTGTCAAAGGAACGTTCAGTATAGTGAACTTGTGACCCTTGTGGAGATGAAATCCCTGGTGTTACTAGCACCACGCTCCGACTCAGACACAATCTGAACCACCTGTACCAGCACAGTAACAAGGCCCAGGGGCTCCTTGACAACACCAGCAGTGACTTAAACACAASAGCTCCCCTCATCACTCCACACTGYCCCGTATAGCCAGTGACAGCCCTGTCCCAACGGAGAGATCCCTACACCGTGAGGAAATGTCTCCTCTCTTTCAGCCTCCTTTCCTCCGTKTCTYTCCTCTAGCCATCCCTCTGTCCTCCATGATCGCTCCACGTTAGAATCATTGAATGTACTCTGAGAGTCAGAACGGCTCCATAGGGGTTCATCACAGACACTATTTACCCCCTATGGGCCTGTAGGAGGGCGTGCCACACACACACACACACACACACACACACACACACACACACACACACACCACACACAACACACACACACACACACACACACACACACACCACACACACCACACACTCACATCGACAAATGGCCCCTGTGTAGGGGAACTTGTCCGGGATTAAAAATGCATGCATGTGACTTTAAAAAGCCTGGCTGAGTCACTGTGACTGACTGGTAATGAGATGGAAACAGAGATGTTGGGATGAGAGAGAGAGAATCTGTCTTTCTCTCTATTTTTCTCTCCCCTCTTCTCTCTCCCTCTCTCGCCTTCCATCTCGTTTCTCTACCCCCCTTTCTTTCTTTCTCCCCCCCTTCCACCTCTCTCTGTCTCTGTGTTTCCAGCAGTAATGACAGATATCAGTGGTGCCTGCTGAATGGTTAGGAAGGTTTACAGGCAAGAGATGGACAGTGGCCTTTTCCCTGCTTTTTGATGATCGTGTGCGTGGTGTGTGCTCTCTCTCCCTGTCATCTGCCTTTGTGCTTCACAGAGCTTTGAGGAAAAGGACAGGGCCAGTCATCACTCTGTCACCTCACGAGACAGTCAGATTGTCACGGGGAGCAGTTTGGAAGTGACTGACTTTAAAACACAGGGAGAGGGGTGTTGTGTCTGAGAGGAGAGGCCTGGAGGTTGGGGTCTGAAACTGGGCCCTTGGAGGATGTGTTCCCTGAAAAGGTTGAGGTGCCTGGGGGACAGCTGCTAGTGGGGCCCTTGACTGGGTCCAGAGGGGCTTGTGGAGCAGAGGGTGGGGATGGGTCTTAAGCAGAAGCATCTGGTGTGTGTGTGTGTGTGTGTTTACAGTTTTGTGCATGTTTTGGTGTGTCACATTATGCATTGAGTTGTGTGCGCGAGTTATTTCAGAGGTTTTCATTAATCCAACGAACACCTCACTAATAATTGTCTCCTCTCTTTGTCCCCTCTTCTATGATATGATCCCCTCCATGTGCTCCTCTCAAATGACTCCCCCTCTAACCAGGTATTGGATGGAACTGTTCTTTAATATCTATATTTATGTCAGCAGCTCACGTGTGGTGTTTGTGTTTGTGGGTGTGTGTGTGTGTGTGTGGGTGGTGTGTGTGTGTGTGTGTGTGTGTGTTTGTGTGTGTGTGTGTGTTGTGTGTGTGTGTGTGTGTGTGTGTGTGTGTGTGTGTGTGTGTGTGTGTGTGTGTTTGTGTGTGTGTGTGTGTGTGTGTGTGTGTGTGTGTGTGTGTGTGTGTGAGAGAGAGAGAGAGAGAGATCCAGGACCTGTGTGGGTGTGTACCTCTGGCCAGGGGGTCTGGCTGTTCCCTCCACAGACAGTTTAATGAGCACATTGCCTTCTGTACAGTACCAGGAGACTAGCCCCCCCACACACACCACACCCACACACACACACACACACACACACACACACACACACACACACACAGACAAAACAGTTGCACATGCAAGTACATACTGTGCTGATGGACGCTGCTGTTCTCGGGGCTAATAAGCGATGCTGGACCCACAATGACAATTATATTGAAACAAACACCACACTGTTTGTTTACCATGGAAAACATTTGTTTGTGTGGCGCTCAGTGAATGCTAATTTACTATCAAACATATTGCTGACATGTTGCTGTGTTTCTGCTCTTAATTTACTGGACACCTTACAAACCCACAGTGCAATGAACACTAGTCCTCCCAGGATAGTTCTTGTTGATATTAATCATTGCCCTGACAAATGGTTGGCCTGAAATAAATACTTCTTAGGAATGCAAAGTCTTAATGATTGTATGAATTGTCCACAGGATAAGGGTTGTGAAATCCTGGTTCAAATACAGTTCTTCTGTCTGAAAAACAGGACAGCAATGTTAGGTTAATGAACCCTATTGCAAAAATTCTTTGTTTGTGTGTGTTTGGGTGAGTGTTTGCGAGTGTGTGTGAGTCAGCGTAGCTATTGTCTTGCATTGTGATGGTTGATGTGTTATTGGTGTGTACTATTGTGTGTGTGTGATCCTGTGTAGCCCACTTTCTGTGTTGTGAGGCGCTGTGTTAGCTCACTTCCTGTGTGTGAGTCCTGTGTGTAGCTCACTTCCGTGTGTGAGTCCTGCTGTAGCTCACTTCCGTGTGTGGTCCTGTGTAGCTCCACTTCCTGTGTGTGAGTCCTTGTGGAGCTCACTTCCTGTGTGTGAGTCCTGTGTAGCTCACTTCCTGTGTGGGAGTCTGTGGAGCTCACTTCCTGGTGTGAGTCCTGTGTAGCTCACTTCCTGTGTGTGTGAGTCCTGTGGAGCTCACTTCCTGTGTGTGAGTCCTGTGTCTTATGGTGTGTCCCAGATTTATTACATTACATTACCCAAGTGTTCCATCAGGCCTCTTACCCCAGCCTGCCCTTCCTAGTGTGGTGAGCCCTTCTCTGTTACCCACAACACACACACCACAACAGCACACACACACACAACACACACACCACACACACACACACACACACAACACACCACACACACACACACACAACACACACACACACACACCACACACACACACACACACACACAACACAGGGAAGTGCAAGGTCACTGACCTGACCGCAGAGCTACGTTGCAGCAACTGGGCGGCTGTGAATGATCTACCCACGAAGGCCATGATGTTAATGTTGCCTGACCCAGTGTTGTCAGGAAACAGAGAAATCAATACAAACACATTCATAAGCTGCAACACACTGTCCTCCCCATTACAGGGCTTCCATTAGTGGAAGCTCCGGGCTGGTTCTGATCTATTATGAGGCAATAAAAAGCCATTGGGATATTCAGCATGGATGCATATGATGTATTTTAATGGATTAATTAATACAACTCTAACTACAGTGCATACATGATTTAACGATCAGTCTCTGCAATGTTATTAAAGAGGGCCACGGAAAGGAAATCGCTGGTAACCCAGGCTAGTCCTACTGATCTAGGGATCAGTGTGTGTGTGTTTAACCCCAGTGCTATTAGAGAGGAGGGCCAGTGTTGGTGAAGCAGGAGATAATTGATGCAGTAGGTTGGGCGTTTTAACCACTCAGGACGGCCTTAACAGACTGTGCAGTACTAAGCAAGGAGGAGGTAGCCTATGAAACAGGAAGTAGCCTATGAAATAGGACGTAGCTATGAAAACAGGGCGTAGTCTATTGAAACAGGAATGTACCTATGAAACCAGGAAGTTAGCCTAGAAACAGGAAGTAGCTATCGAAAACAGATGTAGCCTATGAAACAGGGAATGTAGCCTATGAACCCAGGATGTATCCATGGAAACAGGAAGTAGGCCTATGAAACAGGAAGTAGGCTAGTGAAACAGGATGTAGCTAGCCATATGGAACAGGAAGTAGCCTATGAACCAGGATGTATCCTAATGACCCACAGGAGTAGGCCTATGAGAGCAAAGCATTTAGAAAGCGAAATAAGACGTGTTGGTCTTTAATTGACTGTCTTAGCACTGTTTGAAACCTTCCTGTACTCAGCTTGCTCTATCGGATGAGACTCCAAACATTAACGGCGACTGTGTCTTACGTTTATGTAACAGTCAGGCAAGTAGCTTGTGTGTGTGTGTGTAGTGTTGTGTCAGAGTGCAGCATGTCTAGCTGTGTCCTTCTTGCGTTGTTACTTTCAGACCTGTGCAGGGGTCTGGACGTGGTACATGGTAGACCTCTATAAGCTCATTCTGTCGCTGTACTCCTCTTGCTCTCCCTCTTCTCCCTCTTTCCTTTCTTCCCTGTTCTCTCTGTTTCCCTCTCCTCTCTCCCGCTGGTGGACATCTGTGAGTCTGATCACGCATGCGCGCGCACACGCGCACACACACACGCACGCACACACCGACACCACACACACACACAACACACAGCACACACATCACAACCACACACACACAACACACACACACACTACACACACACGCGACACACACAGCACACACCACACACACACAGCACACACACACACACACACACACACACAACACAAAAAAACACACAACCAAACACACAAAAGACACAAAAAAACTCACAAACGTGTACATGTCAGTTCTCTGAGGGGCACGGCCCCAACAATGCGATGGTGCTGCCAGTGTGTTTTTGTTTGTGTTGTGTGCGGGTCAGGACTTAGTTATTTGGGGCCATAAGGATCTAGTGTATTCTCCACGGGAATGGTTCAGGAGTCCTCGTGCCTCAGCACCATTGGTAGAGCCTGGACACCTGATCGCTTGTGATATTCCGCCCCTTGTTTATTCAGTTTTGGTTAGAACACGCTTGATGCTAGCCAGCCTAATAACATTCACATTAGCCGCGAATTTTCTGACACAAACAAACGAAAGAGTACAACAGAACACAAAAAATACACGCATGGCACGTACGCACCAACACACACACACACAACACTCCCTACTGTCCCTTCCACGCCTGAAGGCCTAGTGTCACTTAGTTTGACCGGTGGAGTTAGCCACCAGATGTCTCCAGCTGTGACCACTGGAAACATATGCTGTGCCTCCGCTGTGTGTGTTCCAAATCTAAATAAGCCCTGTGAAATTACCTCAGCTTAGTCTACATATTTTTATGTGAGCCTCTCTTATCCTCCTTTCTTCCCTCCATCTTTTAATATTTTCCCAGCATCTCCCTCCTTCTATTTTTCTCTCCTCTCTCCTGATCTCCTCCCAAAGACCCAAAAACCCCAAAACTGCGGAGGAGGAGGAGGATGGAGGGAGGAGGAGGAGACGGATTGGAAGGATGGAGAGGAGAGGGGATGAGGAGGAGCGGGATGGAGGAGAAGAGGAGGAGAGGGATGTAGCAGGAGCGGGATGGAGGAGGAGGAGCAAGGGATGGAGGTACGTAGAGCCTGGGGAATCGTAGGAGGAGGAGGAATGAGGGGAGATTATTCCAAAGTGGGATGGAGAGATGTAGAGGGTTGGCCGTATAGGGAGAGGGATGGAGGAGGAGGAAAGGGATGGAGAGGGAGAGGACAAAGCCCAGAATAACCTGAGGTATTTAGGAGTACCAGGGAGTGATGAGGATGAGAGGGGATTCCTGTGCGAACTGGAAGGAGAGAGGAGGACAGGGAATATGGAGGAGGAGGAGGAGGAGAGGGATGGAAGGAGGAGAGAGTGATGGAGGAGGAGGAGGAGAGGAATAGGCGGAGGAGGAGGAGGAGAGGCCGGATGCGCAGGAGGAGGATGGATCCAGGCCGATGATAGGAGTTGAGGAAGGGGTGAGAAGGAGTCCTTGAGGAGAGGGTATGGTTAGGGTTGAAGGAGTTGGGCACTGGAGCAGGTGTGTGGGAAAACTCCGCTGAAGCAGATCGGCTATTTTCCATTTTAAAGAAATTGCCTGGCATTACATCCAGCAGCTTTTGTTTCTGAGTAAACGTGCCCTGAGTGTGGCGGTCCCGCAGAATGTAGAACAAACATCTTAGGAAGTGACTAGAAGTGCTCTCTGTTTTGATCCGGGGGAGCGGATTTGGTGAGATACAACTCGTGCAAAATGACTGACAAAACACCCGGCACAGCGACGAACGCTTTGTGGTCATTACATTGGGAGATTCAAAATAATGTTTCATGGAGATTCAATGACAAACGCAATCCTTGTAGGCCTTTGTTATCCTCAATGGATAATGTATATCCTACGTTTTTAAAAAAACACGACATGAGGTGAGATTATTTGTTTTGTCACTTTACGATAATTTAATATTCTTGCTCTCTGCAGCAGGCCAGCGCTGACATAGGAGGAGATGCTGTGGGTTATTACTTGTATATTATCACGAAAAAAATACCTCATTCCAAAAATCGAAGAATGTGCATACCTTAATATGGAGTTGGTCCCCCTTTGCTTTATAACAGCCTCCACAATTCTTGGGAAGGGTCGTTCTTTTCCACTACGATGGTTGGAAATTGCTGCAGGGGACTTGCCTCCATTTTCAGACCAACAAGAGTATTAGTGAGGTCGGGCACTGATGTTTGGCGATTAGCCCTGGCTCCACAGTCGGCGTGCCATTCATCCCAAAACGCGTTCGATGGGTTGAGGTCAGGGCTCTGTGTCGCGCTAGTCAAGTTCTTTCGCACACCAGGATTCGACAAACCATTTCTGTATGGACCTCGGGTTGTGCACTGTGCGGCATTGCATGCTGGCAAACAGGAAAGGCCTTCCCGAGGACTGTGCCACAAGTTTTTGGAACCACAGGAATCGTATAGAATGTCATGGATGCTGTAGTGTTAAAGTATTCTCTCCCACTGGAACTTTAAGGGGCTTAGCCCAAATCATGGATAAACAGCCCCAGAAACATTATTCCTCTCTCCACCAAACTTTACAGCTAGGCAGCTTGCATTTGGTCCGATTCGTTCCAGTCAGACTGCCAGATGCGTCCGAAGGTGATTATTACTCCAGAGAATGCGAGTCCAATGGCGTGTTTTTTAGCTTTACACCACTCCAGCGCGATTCTTGGCATTGCCAAGGCTTGTGTGCGGCTGCTCGGCCATGGAAATGCGATTTAATGAAGCTCCCGACGAACAGTTCTTGTGTTTGGACGTTGCTTCCACAGGGAGTTTGGAACTCGGTAGTGAGTGTTACCAACCAAGGACAGACGATACGCACTCCAGCGCTCGGCGGTCCCATTCTGTTTAGCTTGTTGTAGCCTACAACTTTGCAGCGAGCCGTTGATGCTCCTAGACGTTTCCACTTCACAATAACAGCACTTACAGTAACCGGGGCCGCTTCTAGCAGGAACATTTGACCAACTGACTTGTTGGAAAGTGGCCATCAACGTGAATCATGCCACGGTTGAAAGTTCACTGAGCCTTCAGTAAGGCCATTTCTACTGCGCGAATGTTTTCCTATGGAGATTGCATGGCTGTATGCTCGATTTTATACACCTGTTAGGCAATGGGTGTGGCCTGATAATAGCCGGAATCCACTAAATTTTGAAGGGTGCACCATCATACTCTTGTCCATGTTACTGTTACACTTGGAGGTGACACGACTGGACTGACCAGGTGAAATCCAGGTAAATCACTCACTCAGTGTAATGAAGGGGGGGACGACAGGTTAAAGGCCAAGGATTTTTCAAGCCTTGAGACAATTGAGACCATGGATTGCTGGTATAATGTGCCCATTTCAGAGGGTGAGTGGGCAAGACAAAATATTTAATTGCCTTTGAACGGGGTACGGTAGAAGGTGCCAGACGCACCGGATTGTGTCAAGAACTGCCATGCTGCTGGGTTTTTTATGCTCACCAGTTTTACGCTCACCAGTTTCCCGTGTGTATCAAGAATGGTCCACCACCCAAAGGACATCCAGACAACTTGACACAACTGTGGGAAGCATTGGAGTCAACATGGGCCAGCACCCCTGTGGAACACTTTTCGTCCATGCCCCGACGAATTGAGGCTGTTCTGAGGGCAAAAGGGCGGTGCAGCTCTCTGTATATACACTGAGTACACCAAACATTATGAACATGTTTTATAGTCACATACACCAGATAGGTGCAGTGAAATGTGTTGTTCTACAGGGTCAGCCATAGTAGTCCAGCGCCCCTGGAGCAAATTAAGGTTAAGTGCCTTGCTCAAGGGCACATAGACAGGTTTTTCACTTTGTTGGCTCGGTATTCAAATCAGTGACCTTTTGGTTACTGTCGCAACTGTCCCGAGTGGAACAGAGGTCTAAGACACTGCATCTCAGTGCAAGAGGCAACACTGCAGTACCTGGTTCGAATCCAGGCTGCATTAAATCCGGCCGTGATTGGGAGTCCCATAGGGCGGCGCACAATTGGCCCAGCGTCGTCCGGGTTTGGCCGGATGACGCTGGGCCGTCATTGTAAATAAGAATTTGTTCTTAACTGACTTGCCTAGTTAAATAAAGGTAAAATAAATAAACGCTCTATGCGCTAGGTTACCTGCCGCCATGTGTGGTGATTATGCTTGACACACACACACACACACACCGTGGAGATTCCCCCGTGTTCTGTAGGGACTTTTGTTCCACTTAGTAAACCCTGATGATGCTGTGTGTGGATGTGTTATCCCATGGTACATGATAGAGATCCACAGGCTTGTCTGATCCTGTGTAATCTAACGCTGTGACTGCAGTAACACACACTTTCCCATGGTGTGTGTGTGTGTGTGTGTGTGTGTGCGTGCGTGCGTGCGTGCGTGCGTGTGTGTGAGAGGATTTTAGGGAAGTATTTGTGACAGAGACACAGAGAGAGAGACTGGGGAGCACCTAACACCACGGATGCCCCCTTGCTGCTGCTCCCAGTGTCACCGTGGTTACGTTTCCGGAGACCCCCCCAGAGGGGCGCTGAGCATTATGACTCACCTGGCTCATAAACATCAGAAGTGCTATAGTGGTGGGGGGTTCCCTGCCCCAGGTCGTGCCCCAGGCCGTGCCCCAGCCCCTGCACCAGCTGTGCTCCAGCCCCTACCCCAGCCACTGCCCCACCCCTGCCCTGCCCCAGCCCCAGGCCGTGCCCCAGCCCCTGCCCCAGCCTCTGCCCCAGACCGTGCCCCAGCCCCTACCCCAGCCACTGCCCCAGCCCCTGCCCCAGCCCCAGCCCCAGGCCGTGCCCCAGCCCCTGCACCAGGCTGTGCTCCGCCCCTACCCCAGCCACTTCCCCAGCCCCTGCCCCGCCCCAGCCCAGCCTAAGGCCGTGCCCCCCCAGCCCCTGCCCCAGCCTCTGCCCCAGACCGTGCCCCAGCCCCTCCCCCAGCCACTGCCCCAGCCCCTGCCCCAGCCCAGCCCAGGCCGTTCCCCAGCCCCTGCCCAGGCCGTGTCCCAGCCCCAGCCCCTACCCCAGCCACTGCCCCAGCACCTGCCCCAGCCCCAGCCCCAGACCGTGCCCCAGCCCCTACCCCAGCCACTGCCCCAGCCCCTGCCCCAGCCCCAGCCCCAGGCCGTGCCCCAGCCCTACCCCAGCCCCTGCTCCAGCCCCTCCCCCCTGCCCCAGGCCGTGCCCAGCCCCTGCCCAGCCCCAGCCCCTGCCCCAGGCCCTCCCCTGTGACCCAGGCAGGAAGCTGGCTGGGGCTTCGCCTGGTCTGACCTATGGGGCTGGGGTTGATCTGGGGGTCTGGGGGTGATGGAATAGCAGCTGGGTGTGAGGACTGGGTCAGTGAGGTAACAGGCTACACTTAGCTAACACACTAGTATCTGAGGAGGGCTAGTAGAAGGTCTGGCTATGGAAGATAGGTAGGTGTGTTAACGAACACCTCCTCTATACTCCTCTGAGCGAGGTAAACTGACCTTTGACCGGGGTTTGAAGGGCATCCAGGTCGGCATAAACATCTGGTATTTGCACAGGCTCCCTTTGCCCACCTGTTTCACGATGTTGGAAATGTTGAGGACACATGGGGACATGTTTGAGTCTCCGGGCGGCCAGAGGTGTCCAGTCACAGGGCATATGCCTGTCCCTGCACTGCAGCTGCTGCAGATCACCATTTTGGCTCCAGACCAGAGACAGGAGGTTGAATACTAAAAATAGACTGCTCAACGCCATCCCATAACTGAGGAAACATGGTTACCTCAGACAACCAACACAGGCAATATGAGTGTTTGTTCCGGTTGCTGTTGTGCTTTTTGAGGTTGCTGTAAAATGTGTCAACACCCATTGCGAATTGATTTATTACACGGCTTGGTTGAGACGTGAGGGGATAGATGACTCACACACACTCTCACACTCTCACACACTCTCACACACACACTCTCTCTCACAGACACAAACTTTCAGACACATGCACGAAGGCTCTTTCGATTAAATTGTTTATAGATATTTCTCTCCGATTAAGCAAGAGCCAGTCCGCGTCGGAGCATGAACCGATAAGACAAGCAATTTCTCCAAGGTTCAATAAACGCCAGCACACAATCTTCTCTTTCAAAACTCTTAATTGATCTCCTGAGACCCCACTGTTTACACATCCATGAATATGGAAACATTTGTCAACCTCAGCAGATGAAAACGGAGTGCAACAACAACAAGTTTGGCCATGGTTCTAAGGTACAGTATATCATGCGATACTCATTTCCCAATACAGACTGCTGAAATCATCTTAAAGTGGGTGGTTCTGGAAGGCTAAACATCCTAACGACTAGCCAATTAAAGCCTTGCTTTTCCTAAGGTGTCCATTTTCTCTCACTAGCATCCACATTCGGTTACTAGGCAACCACTGCTGTTCATGATAGGCTAGCTCAGCGTTTCCCGAACTCGGCTCTCAGGACCTCAAGGGGTGCATGTTTGGGGTTTTGACCTAGTACTACACAGCTGATTGAAATAATTAAAGCTTGATGATTGGTCGATGATATAAATCAGCTGTGTAGTACTAGGGCAACAAAAGTAAACGTGCCACCCTGGAGGTCCCAGGACCGAGTTTGGGAACCGCTGAGCTAGACAAACCAACGAACAACCAAAACAACCCAAGTATGGCCTCAACAAGGTCAGGTGTGTTGTCTGGATGTTGTCTAAGATGTTGTCTGGATGTTGTCTAGATGTTGTCTGGATGTTGTCTGGGTGTTGTCTGGGTGTTGTCTGGGTGTTGTCTGGGTGTTGTCTGGGTGTTGTCTAGATGTTGTCTGGGTGTTGTCTGGATGTTGTCTAGATGTTGTCTGGGTGTTGTCTGGTGTGTTGTCTAGATGTTGTCTGGGTGTTGTCTGGGTGTTGTCTGGGTGTTGTCTAGATGTTTGTCTGGGTGTTGTCTGGATGTTGTCTGGGTTGTTGGTCTAGATGTTGTCTGGGTGTTGTCTGGGTGTTGTCTAGATGTTGTC
>NW_019946075.1:28189-35305 GCF_002910315.2 Salvelinus sp. IW2-2015
GCAGTCTACAGTAAAGTACTGTGACTCTCCTCTATCTCAGTCTAACATACCTACGACCTCCTCTATCTCAGTCTACAGTACTGTGTACCTCTATCTCAGTCTACAGTACTGTGAACTCCTCTACTCAGTCTACAGTACTGTGAACTCCCCTCTATCTCAGTCTACAGTACTGTAACCTCCTCTATCTCAGTCTACAGTACTGTGACCCCTCTATCTCAGATACACGTACTGTACTCCTCTATCTCAGTCTACAGTACTGTGATCTCCTCATCTCAGTCTACAGTACGGTACCTCCTCTATCTCACATTACATAGTACTGTGACCTCCTCTATCTCAGTATACAGTACTGTGACCTCCTCTATCTCAGTCTACAGTACTGTGACCTCCTCTATCTCAGTCTACAGTACTGTAACCTCCTCTATCTCAGTCTACAGTACTGTACCTCCTCTATCTCAGTCTACCGTACTGAACCTCCTCTATCTCAGTCTACAGTACTGTGACCTCCCTATCTTCAGTCTACAGTACGTGACCTCCTCTATCTCAGTCTACAGTACTGTGACCTCCTCTATCTCAGTCTACCGTACTGTGACTCCTCTATCTCAGTCTACAGTACTGTGACCTCCTCTATCTCAGTCTACAGTACTGTGACCTCCTTTATCTCAGTCTACAGTACTGTAACCTCCTCTATCTTCAGTCACAGTACTGTAACCTCCTCATATCTCAGTCTACAGCACTGTGACCTCCTCTATTTAACACACATAATACAACGACCTTACTCACAGTACTTGTTGTTCTTGTTACTTTCTGACACCACTAAGCCCGTCACACACATTGAAATAGAAGCACCTTAATGCTGGAGGAACACAACAGCTGAGTCTTCCATGATGTAAGACAGACTGGAAACACAGGGAATGGGACAGCTCACTTGTTGTTTCTACTCTCCACTGGTGAGAAGGAGAGGCTGGTCAAACTTTCCAGCACAGAGAGAGAGACAGGCAGGATGTTTACCTCCTCTTGTCCCAGGAGAGATGGCTGAGGGTGAGGGAGAGAGGGGGGAGAGGAGGAGAGGGGAGAGAGGGGAGGATAAGAGGATAGCGGGAGAGATGGGAGGATGAGAGGAGAAGAGGGGAGGGAGGGAAACACCCCCTGCAGACCATGAGCACCATCTGCCCCTCCTAGAGAGACTAGCTGGCTGCATTGTACTACTCTGCAATGCCATGTCATGTACCAGTCCTAGTGTGTTGGCCTGAACTGTGCCATAACGTATAATGCAGTGCAACGCTACAGTACATAGTCCATAATACTGTAGTGTACTATATTTACACTAGATACGTGCTAGTTATGTTGTGYTATTGTGCTCTCTGCTRTACTTAACAACATGATGCTGTTTGACACGTGCTCCACGCTGGCAGAGGAAGGCAAGGAGAGAAGGAAGAGGAGGAGGGCACTGTGCTGTTTTGTTTTAGCCTGCAGCCGTCTCTGTGGTGCTGTTACCCAACAGCCTCCCTGCTCTCTCTCTCGCTCTCTCGCTCTTTCATTCATTCTTTCTTTCTTTCTCTCTCTCCCTCTCCCCCTCTCTCTCTGTCGCTCTCTCTATTTATTTATTTCTCTCTCTTTCTCTCTCTTTCTCTCTCTTTCTCTCTCTTTCTCTCTCTTTCTCTCTCTTTCTCTCTCTTTCTCTCTCGTTCTCCCTCTCTCCATCGCTCTGTCTGAGCTCACCACAGTGTGTGTGACACCTTTGCAGCCTGCAAAATGGAGGAGACATCCAGCTCCTTACTAAAGCACTGTGGGAACATGGAGCAATGATTGAAAGATTGAATCATACTACACCGGCTCTGACGCTTGTCTTATGTGGCAGGGCTTGCAAACTATTACAGACTACAAAGGGAAGCACAGCCGCGACCTGCCCACTGACACGAGCCTACCAGACGAGCTAAATCACTTCTATGCTCGCTTCGAGGCAAGCAACACTGAGGCATGCATGAGAGCATCAGCTGTTCCGGACGACTGTGTGATCACGCTCTAGAGAGAAGAGAGAGATCAATATATGAGAACAGAGAGTTAGTCAGTAGCGTTAAAAGGAGCTAGGTTGTATGTGGGTGGAGGTCGTCCGAAACAATGACGAGATAGCCGCGGTTCTAGTCCCCCATCCGCCAATGTTCGAGTGAGCACACCGTTGCCCCTCGGCCTCTTCCTCCCCCCCCTCCGGTCCCCCTGCTCACATAAATCTCGATGCTCTAGTCATGCTACACATCGTTACCCCATGAATTGTACCGTACCTCCCTCCGCCTCGTCCCTCATAACTTCCTGCGTGTCAACTCCTCGTGCATCCTCTAATTCGACTATAAACCCCACAGTACCATCTCCTCCCCCTCACGCACGCCGACATGTCTAATAATATCAGAGGGGCCCTTGGGCCCCTCCGCTGGGCAGCGTCCAAGGTTGCACCTCTTAATAGCCCCTCCCCCACCGCTTCAGTCCCCATCTTCCCTTGCATTCCACCTTCGCTTTCACTCCCTCCCTCATGTCCCCTCTCCAGCTTCAGTAGCAAATGAAAATCTGAAGAAAACAAACAGGCGGTGGTGGTGGAGAGCACCGGGAGGGTTTGATGAGCAATTTTGCGAGGGGAGGAAAGGGAAACTCGCTCAAGGTCGAGACATCCCACAACCACACAAAAAAATAACCTCATACGGTTCTTCTACTGTACTAGGAGACTGGCCAACACACAACCACGCATGCCGAAGAATGGTGAGACAACAAGCCGCCACACACACACACCACAGCAGCACACACCCACAACACATCAACACACACACACACACACACACACACAACCACAACACCACACAGCACACATAATATACCACAACACACACACATACATCATACACACAAACACATCACAGATAACATACTAACACACTGGCTTGCCCATGCTCCATTAAGATGGAGACACCAACACAAACCACAAGTCGAATAAACACACACAGACGAGCAGACACATACGTATCCAAATCAGCACTCAACACACAGAGACATGATACGAGTCGGACAGATACACACATCGAGAACACATCTCACACTAGATAACACTACACATCAAACAACCCGTATTAATAAGACATAAACCACACAATGGAGAGAGCGAGCACACAATAAACAACACTTACCATACCATATGGGCTATAAGCATTCACATGTATCCTCTAACAACCGGTGAGGTGACGAGGCTGCTCCTCCTGGTTCTCTGGTTGGATCGCTGAGGAACGCGACAGGGACACATCCTCATCTCCTCTCTTTGTGACTACCTGTACCAGTTCAGTGTGGAAACAGCTACTACATAACTAGTGCTCCAATTAGCTAGTTAGTTCACAACTGCTCAAGTGTGTGGTGTTGGTGTGTGCTGTGTGTGTGTGTGTGTGCGTTGTGTGGTGTGTGCGTGGTGTTGTGGTGTGTTGTGCCGCTGGTGTGGTGTATTGATGATTGTGGTGATTGGTTGTGTTAATCCGTGCCGAGTGTGCAATCACATATGCTAGGAACAGAGGCGACCCCACAGAAGACCTGGCGGCGAGAACGCCTGCGTCAAACCAAGAGGATGGCAGAACTATTAGTTCTGACTCGCCGAACGAGAGCACGAGAGGCATGATACACCATGATACATACGCTTGAATTAGGGAGACGCGCTCACAAGAGCTTGCGGACCTATCCTTGCATTGTGAGCTTGGTGACTGGCTGTGCGGTGTAGGGTGTGCGCTATTTCCCCCGTACTGGCGATGAATCCGTACAACAATAGCCATATGATCTGCGAATTCCTAGCTACATCCCTGACCCCTATATAGTGTCTCTCTCGAATTGCCTCTACTCTCCTCTAATTGTCTCTCGCTCCATTGTAACCTCTCATGCCATCTCTCTCGTTTCTCTCTCTCGTCATTGTCAAACTCGCCTCTCTCATTGTCTAACTCTCCATCCCATCTGTCTAAACTCTCTCTCTCATTGTCTACTCCTCTCTCATTGTCTAACTCTCCTCCATGTCATAACTCTCCGCACGTCAGGCATGGTAAACTCTGCATGTCCATCAAATGTGTCCCTAACCCGGTCTCACTTCATCTCAAAACCTCGCTTCTCATTGATAGACTCCTGCTCCCAGTCTACATAAGCCTTCGGCTCACATTCTGAGCTCTCTCTCTCATGAAAAATGCTAACTCCCTCTACAATTGTCTAACCCTCTCATCGAGTGACAACTGTCTCTTCTCATTGTCTAACCTTCCCATTGTCTAACCTCTCCCATGTCAACCTCTCTCTCATTGGTCTACCTCTCCATTGTCAACTCTCTCTCTCATGGCGAACTCTGATACCTCATTCATAGACGCCTCCCTTCATTTGTCGACAGTCCTCTCGCACCTTACATCTTCATGCGCACTCCTCTCGTGTGTGATTTTAACTCCCCTCACGATATTCTAACTCCTCTCAATTACTTACCCTTCCCAATTGTGTCTAAAGCACTCCATTGTCAACTCCTCCTCATTGCCCTCCGGACACAATTCTCTCCTCATCCCCCTCTCATGCAACTCTCCCCACACCCTCCAAGGAACTGAAGCTCTATCAACGCTCACTCCTCTAGTCTGTCGCCTAACTCACTAGAGGCGACTAAAGAGTCCTCATGGCTTCAGACACTTGATGTTTTGGAGTAACTTGTGGAGATCTTAACACACAGAGCCATGGCTAGGACCAAGGCACCAGTAAAACACAAGACAAAGCCCCCGTCAACACAATATCACGACACAAACAATGAGATGTTGTCTCTGCTGAATAAGTTGTGTGTGGTGTAGACTTCCCCATTGATAACGTGGATTGGAGGGAGAGCTGGGAAGCAGAAAGCTGTCCCCAGATTTAAACACGGATCCGAGACTGACCCTCAGCCTAGACAGACAACATCACCGCCTGCAGAGACTTCATGAGAGGGACCAGACTAGGCGACGTGCAGGTGACTCAAACCCCAGTCTCCGCAATTATACCGCGTGCGGGCAGTTAGGGTTGTACCACATCTCCCGATTGGCGGACAGTCCCGATATCTTGTCCTTTGGCCGCAACAAAAACAACTGCTCGTATATTTATCAACAAATCAAAACCAATTGAAAAATAACAGTTGATTTTAACGTAATTTCAGACACATCCACCTGTCGCGCAGTTGCGCTAGTAAAAAAAATAATATATATATATAACACCAACAGTCCTAAGTTGGCACCTTAAGAAATCGTCTTGTTTTAAAGAACTAACACATTTGTCCATTAAAAAACAATAAGGACCTCGTAGTTTCCAAATCATGCTATGAGAAATCTCAGCTAAGTTGATAAACAGTCTATGCGACGCCGGAAAATGCAGATTCTTGTATGAATAGGTTATACACGTCCGTACATAGGAGGTCCATTATCAGCAACCAGCACCCTGTTCGCAAAGGCACGGTGAGTTAGCTAATTATGCCAATATGTTACAGATTTGACCGCTATATGATCATTAGAAAAACCCTTGCAATTAGTAATTAAGCTAAAAACTGTGTCACTGATTAAAGAAGCAACAAAAAGACTGGCCTGACTAGACTAGTAGTATACGAGCACAGCATTCTGGGTTCGAAACAGCTCAAAATGGCCAAAACAAATAACATCTCCGAAACCATCAATCACTGTTCTAAAATGAAGCATCCATGCGAGAAATTGCCAAAAACGGAAGATCTTGAAACGGCACAGAGAGCGACCGGATGACGGCCTCTAAGCAGCAGTCTCTGTCAGTGCGTGTTCTGTTGCCATCTAATCTTGACATTTTATTGCCAGTCAATAATCTGCTTTTTCAAATCTCTAGAACCAACACCCCGGGAGCCTCACGGGTGCGTGAAAGGTGGTTTCGGGTACATTAACGAAGCGCCCAAGAGACATTGAGCGCTTCCAACAGAACACTAGATGCCTCTTGCTACCCTACGTAAGCATTTTGGCGCTGTCTGTGAACGGAGTAGACACAGCGTGTAACAGATATCTCTCTCCTCATCTAGATCTAGTGTCACCTGAAGCATTTCAACTAACAGATAGCCTTTAAAAAATGTTGAATTCTTTCGTTTTAAATGGCGTTGAACCAATTCCATGCTGTCGGTTTGTAAACATAGTCGTAACAAAAGAAGCCTAGTAGGTAAAAAACCAGTCAATAGTCAAAGCCAAATAAGCAAGAAACGACACACATAAACTTAAGACATGAAGTATCAGCACGGAAAATTCCAAGAACTTAAACGTCATCAAACCAACAAAGCCAAAAACACTCCAAAAAAATAATGAATGAATGCGCCGTAACCCAATGCATTGTAGGGCAGTGTCTATGAACCTCACTCCCTATACGCTGTCTCGTCGTTGTCCAGTAATCACAGGCCTACCAATTGCATTGTTCTCTGCAAACTTAATGAGGCGTGGAGTTGTTGCTGCCATGCAGATCGTGGGTAACAACGAGTACACGAGGAACTGAGCATTCGCACCCCTGGGCTCCAGTGGTTTGAGATCAAGCGTGGCAGATGGTGTTGCTACCTACCTGCACCAGCTTGGGCAGCCCGTCAGGAAGCCCAGATCCAATGCAGAGGGAGGCGTGTTTAGTCCCAGGATCCTTAACTAGTGATGAGCTTGAGGAACTATGGGTTGAACGCTGAAGCTGTAGTCAATGAATATGCATTCTACACATAACTGTCTCTTTTGTCCAGTGGGAAAGGCAGTGGATGCAAAATAGAGACGCATCATCTTGTGGATCTGTTAGGGCGGTGAGCGAAAATTGGAAGTGGCACAGGTTTCCTGGGATAATGGTGTTGATGTGAGCTATTACCAGCCTTTGAAAAGCACTTCAATGGCTAGGACGTGAGTGCTATACGGGTCTGTCACTTCATTTAGGTAGGTTCCTTTGTGTTGTTGGCACAGGACTATGTGTACGCTTGAAATATGTTTGATATTGCACAGAACTCAATCAGGGACAATGTAAAAAAAGTCAGTGAAGACACTGCCAGTTGTCAGCCACACGTCCGGTAATCTGCTGGTCCCCGCAGCCTTGTTAGTGGTTTGATCTGTTTAAGGTAATACTCCGTCGCTACGG
>NW_019946076.1:0-15497 GCF_002910315.2 Salvelinus sp. IW2-2015
GAACACATACATTTGCTTGTTTATCCAAAGCAGCTTACAGTTCATGTCATTTTGGAAAGGCATTGAAACCCTCAATCCTGGCCTTGTCAAGCAACATTCCTTAGCAACTGACCATATACATGACTGCTGCTGAGAGCAGCGTATGAAAAATATAATTCTAGCTCTATTTCTAATTGATAGCACTAACAAATAGCCTAGTTGGCTATATTATCTACCCTCTAGCTATCCAGGTTATTCCATGAGATAGAATCTCATGAGACGGGCTAATGATGTAACTCCCAATCCCATCGGTGTCCCAATGGCAACCTATTCCTTATGTAGTTTCAGGGTTGGCTGCCTACGGGGCCCAGGGCTGGCTACGGGGGCCCAAGGGCTGCTTACGGGGGCCCAGGGATGGCTGGCTCGGGGCCCAGGGCTGGCTACGGGCCCAGGGTGGTGGCTAACAGTTGCCCATTGGATGGCTTACGGGGCCCAGGATTGTACGGGGCCCAGGCTGGCTGCCTTACGGGCCAGGGAGTGCTACAGGTCCCAGGGCTGGCTGGCTACGGGGCTCAGGGATGGCTACGGGGCCCCAGGGATGGTGGCTACGGGGCCCAGGGATGGCTACGGAGCCCATGAATGACTACGGGGCCCAGGGCTGGCTGGCTAGGGGCCAGGGTTGGCTGGCTAACGGGGCCAGGGCTGGCTGGCTACGGGGCCCAGGAGATGGCGGCTAGGGGCCCAGGGCTGGCTGGTATGGGGCCCATCGTAAGGGCCAGGGATGGCTGGCTACGGGGCCCATGGGATGGCTGGGCTTATGGGCCCAAGGCTGCATGGGCATCTGGCTACGGGGCCCAGGGATGGCTGGCTGATGCGGCCCAGGGATGGCGGGCTAGCCAGGGTGGCTTCGGCCAGGGGTGGCTGGCTACGGTAGGCCCAGGATGGCTCGGCTGAACGTTGGCCAGCGTGACTCGGGTCATACAGGGTGCGCAGGATAGCTGGCACAGGGGCCAGGTGGCTGGCTTATGGGGGCCCAGGGATGGCTTGGCTATGGGCCAGGGGCGAGGCCAGGGCTGGCTTGGCTATCGAGGGCCCAGGGTGGCTGGCTACGGGCCCAGGGTGGCTGGCATAGGGCCCAGGGCATGGCCTGCTATCGGGATCCAGGGATGGCTGGCAATGGGGCTAGTAGCTGATGGGCCAGATGGCTGGCTATGAGGGCGCTCAGGGTAGATGGCTGGCTATCAGGGCCAGGGATGGCGCTATGGCAGGACATGCGGTATGAGGGGCTCAGGGATGTAAAGGCATACAAGGGGCCATGGCTGTCTATCGGGGACACTCAGGGATGAAGCTTGAGCTGGTGCAATGGCGGCTACGGGTCCCAGTGATGAGGCCTGCCATATATGGGGCCAGGGCAATGGGGCTTCGGGGCCAGGGCTGGCTGGCTATTAGGCCCGCAGGATGGTGGCTACGTGCCCAGGGCTGGTGGCTATCGGGGCTCAGGGATGGCTGGCTATGGGGGCCCAGGGATGGCTGGCTATCAGGGGCAAAGGGCTGGCTGGCTATCAGGGCCCAGGGCTGGCTGGCTATCAGGGCCCGGAGATTGGCTGGCAATGGGCCCAGGCGTGGCTGGCTATCAGGATCAGGGATGGCTGGCAATGGGGCCCAGGATGGTTGCAATGGGCCAGGATGGGCTGGCTATCAGGGCCCAGGGATGGCCTCGCAAATGGGCCGCAGGTGGGCATCAGGCCATGGCAATTCTAGGCCAGATCTGCAGGGACCAGTGATGGCTGGCAATAGGGCCCAGGGCATGCCGGCTTCTGGGCCGCCCAGGGCTGGCTGCGCTGGCTAGTAAATAGTCATTGTCATGAGATGGATCAGGTTTATGCCAAGGCCTATACATTGGCTGGTATGTAATATATTGTTACAACAACACACACACACACAACCCACATTACACCCCCACACACACACACACACACACCACACACACACACACACACACACACACACACACACACACCACACACACCACACACACACCACACACACACACACACACACAACACCACACACACACCCACACACACACACTATTTGTGTGTATTAAGCTCGACCCCTCTACAACTGTAATTGCCACACTGAGGGAGGAAAAGGTAATCGTTCTATATCGACCCTATATGATTATATAATCTACGAACTTCACAGTGTCTACAAACACCTGCGTTATTCCACCCAACACTAATGTATATCATCTATGCTACTTTCCTCAATTTGGGATCAATATAGGAATCCACTTGGGGAATTGTGTTAATTCCTTCAAAGGAAAGGACAAAAAGGGAAAGATTGGTTACCGACCTCTCAATGCTCCGAGGATATCCAATTGTATCCTGTCATTTTCTGCAAGGACCAATCAGAGGTCAGCTAGGGGTTCGAGGGGTGTGGCCTGTTTAGCTGTTAGTAGAACAAAGGCAAATTTCAAATCTGTACCTGGAAGCCAGTTCAGCTGGTGTTCCTTATTTTCGTCCAATCAAGGGCTGTTTTAGACCTGGGACACCAGGTGAGTACAATGAATTATCAGGTAGAACAGAACACATTCCTTCAGACCTCCAGGCTCGGCTTTTGAAAAAACCTCCTGAATAGACCTACATACACATAAATCAAAAGACAGGCAGTCAATCATGCATTATAGCCAGCGTTCTGGTGAGAAGGACAAAATGTTTAGGTGTCCTATATGATGATAAGTCGACTCAGGGAGAACGTTCAGTTAAAACTCGTAGGGTAGAGATGGAGAAGAGGATAGCGAGCTAACATAAAAACAGAAAGCTGAATGAGTTATGAGGCTAGAGCCCACTGGCAGCAGGAGAGAGAGAGAGAGAGAGAGGTGGTGTTGTAATATTGATGAGGGGAGAAAATGGGGGGAATAAATTACTCTTCCAGGGTGTGTCAAAACAAATCGAGGCAAGGTCCTCATCCTGGGGTCCAAACAAATCAAGACAAAAAAAAAAGTCAAGTATTCACAGCCACATTTTTCCACATTTTGTTGTCTTACAAGATTGGAATAGATTCACTGGTTTGAATCTCTGAGCCGACGAGGTGAAAAATCTGTCGATGTGCCCTTGAGCAAGGCACTTAACCCTAGTTGCTCTAGATATGATGGTTAACGCGTCGCGGCCCACCCCCACCCCCTTCCCAGCCTTTTGGTTCATACTATTTTCAGCTCCCCCCCCCCACTCTAGAGCAATGTTGCTTTTATATGCAAACAGCCAGGCAGGTGTTCACAGCATAATACAACATTAATCATCTGTCTGTGGGAGTCATGTGTGTCTTCTCTATGAGTCAGCTTTATGAGATGAAGAGACACAATGAGAGAGAGAGAGAGAGAGGGACAGAGAAAAAGAGATGGAAAAGGGAGAAAGAAAGAGAGGAGGGACAGAGAAAGAGATGGAGAGAGGGAGAAAGAAAGGATGGAGGACAGAGAAAAAAGATGGAGAGAGGGAGAAAGAAAGATGGAGGGACAGAGAAAGAGATGGAGAGAGGGAGAAAGAAAGAAAGTGAGACACAGCAAAGAAGAGAGGGATGGGGGTTGTGGAGTCTGTAATATCTTTGGGAGAAGGTGTTTGAATATTCTAGGAAATACAGTGATCTAATACAGGCATTTGATTGAAGCCCTGTATTCAACTGTTAGACTAACTAAAGGTCAGTCGACACATCAGTAAAGGACAACATTGTGACAAATCTTTAGTGTATCACCAATGATGACTAAACCCAGAAATGACTCATGCCACCATTCGCCGTGGTTTTAATGTGTGTGTGTGTTTTAATGTGTGTCTGTGTTTAATGTGAGTGTGTGTTTTAATGTGTGTGTGTGTTTTAATGTGTGTCTGTGTTTTAATGTGTGTCTGTGTTTTAATGTGTGTGTGTGTTTATGTGTGTGTTCTGTGTGTGGGGTGTGTTCTGTGTGTGTGTGTGTCTCTGTGTGTGTGTGTTCTCTGTATGTGTGTGTGTGTCTCTGTGTGTGTGTGTGTGTGTGTGTGTGTGTGTGTGTGTGTGTGTGTGTGTGTGTCTCTGTGTGTGTGTCTCTTTGTGTGTCTCTGTGTGTGTGTCTCTGTATGTGTGTTGTGTGTGTGTGTGTGTGTGTGTGTGTGTGTGTGTGTGTGTGTGTGTGTGTGTGTGTGTGTGTGTGTTGTGTTGTGTTGTGTGTGTGTGTGTGTGTGTGTGTGTGTGTGTGTGGTGTGTGGTGTGTGTGTTGTGTGTGTGTGTGTGTGTGTGGTGTGTGTGTGTGTGTTGTGTGTGTGTGTGTGTGGTGTGTGGTGTGTGTGTGTGTGTGTGTAGGTCCGTAACCAGTGTTATAGTGAGTTCCGGAAGGGGAGGGTTGATTATATTTTTTCATTTGAAGCTCCTTTCTATTTGAAGAACAGCGAAAACAAGCCAAAATGACACCAGCCATTTACCCTTGTCTGCTGTAGCTTCATTCCCTCAGTCCATCAACACATAACCTATCAGCCCTGAAAGAGGGGAAATATGAGGTAATATTCACGGCTGACAAGCAGCATCAGGGACTGTTCATCAGTTGTAATGATTTTTTATTTAAAACATTATTTGACCTTTATTTAACCAGGTAGGCCAGTTGAGAAACAAGTTCTCATTTACAACTGCGCCTGGCCAAGATAAAGCAAAGCAGTGCGACACAAACAACACACAGAGTTACACATAAACAAACGTAAGTCAATAACACAATAGAGACATCTATATACAGTGTGTGCAAATGTAGTAGATTAGGGAGGTAAGGAAATAATAGGCCATAGTGGCGAAATAAATACAATTTAGCAATTACACTGCAGTGATAGATTGTCAGAAGATGAATGCACAATAGAGATACTGGGGTGCAAAGGAGAAAAAAATTGATAACAGTATGGGATGAGGTAGTTGGGTGGGCTATTTACAGATGAGCTGTGTACAGGTGCATGATCGGTAAGCTGCTCTGACAGCTGATGCTTAAAGTTAGTGAGGGAGATATAAGACTTTTGCAATTCCTTCTAGTCATTGGCAGCAGAGAACTGGAAGAAAGGCGGCCAAAGAATCAAATCAAATCAAATCAAATTGTATTTGTCACATCACATGGTTAGCAGATGTTATTGCGAGTGTAAGCGAAATGCTTGTGCTTCTAGTTCCGACAATGCAGTAATAACCAACGAGTAATCTAACCTAACAATTCACAACTACTACCTTATACACACAAGTGTAAAGGGATAAAGAATATGTACATAAAGATATATGAAGATGATGGTACAGAACGGCATAGGCAAAGATGCAGTAGATGGTATAGAGTACAGTATATCACAGTACATATGAGATGAGTAATGTAGGGTATATAAAACATAAAGTGGCATAGTTTAAAGTGGCTAGTGATACATGTATTACATAAGATGGCAAATGCAGTAGATGATATAGAGTACAGTATATACATATACATATGAGATGAGTAATGTAGGGTATGTAAACATTATATTAGTGGCATTGTTTAAGTGGTAGTGATACATTTTAACATATTTCCATCAATTCATTATTAAAGTGGCTGGAGTTGAGTCAGTATGTTGGCAGCGGCCACTAAATGTTAGTGGTGGCTGTTTAACAGTCTGATGGCCTTGAGATAGAAGCTGTTTTTCAGTCTCTCGGTTCCTGCTTGATGCACCTGTACTGACCTCGCCTTCTGGATGATAGCGGGGTGAACAGGCAATGGCTCGGGTGGTTGTTGTCCTTGATGATCTTTATGGCCTTCCTGTGACATCGGGTGGTGTAGGTGTCCTGGAGGGCAGGTAGTTTGCCCCGGTGATGCGTTGTGCAGACCTCACTACCCTTAGGTTGTGGGCGAGCAGTTGCCGTACCAGGCGGTGTAAGCCGACAGGATGCTCTCGATTGTGCATCTGTAGAAGTTTGTGAGTGCTTTTGGTGACAAGCCGAATTTCTTCAGCTCCTGAGGTTGAAGAGGCGCTGCTGCGCCTTCTTCACAACCCTGTCTGTGTGGGTGGACCAATTCAGGTTTGTCCGTGATGTGTAACCGAGGAACTTAAAACTTTCCATTTCCCACTCTGTCCCGTCGATGTGGATAGGGGGGTGCTCCTCTGCTGTTTTCTGAAGTCCACAATCATCTCCTTTGTTTTGTTCACGTTGAGTGTGAGGTTATTTTCCTGCACCACACTCCGAGGGCCTCACCTCCTCCCTGTAGGCCGTCTCGTCGTTGTTGGTAATCAAGCCTACCACTGTAGTGTCGTCCGCAAACTTTGATGATTGAGTTGAGGCGTGCATGGCCACGCAGTCGTGGTGACAGGGAGTACACGGAGAGGGCTCAGAACGCCCCCTTGTGGGGCCCAGTGTTGAGGATCAGCGGGGAGGAGATGTTGTTACCTACCCTCACACCTGGGGGCAGCCCGTCAGGAAGTCCAGGACCCAGTTGCACAGGGCGGGGTCGAGACCCAGGGTCTCGAGCTTGATGACGAGTTTGGAGGGTACTATGGTGTTAAATGCTGAGCTGTAGTCGATGACAGCATTCTCACTAGGTATTCCTCTTGTCAGATGGGTTAGGGCAGTGTGCAGTGTGGTTGCGATTGCGTCGTCCTGGGACCTATTGGGTCGGTAAGCAAATTGGAGTGGGTCTAGGGTGTCAGGTAGGGTGGAGGTGATATGGTCATTGACTAGTCTCTCAAAGCACTTCATGTGCGGAAGTGAGTGCTACGGGGCGGTAGTCATTTAGTCAGTTACCTTAGCTTTCTTGGGAACAGGAACAATGGTGGCCCTCTTGAAGCATGTGGGAACAGCAGACAGGGATAAGGATTGATTGAATATGTCCTTAACACACTAGCCAGCTGGTCTGCGCATGCTCTGAGGACGCGGCTGGGAATGCCGTCTGGGCCTGCAGCCTTGCGAGGGTTAACACGTTTAAATGTTTTACTCACCTCGGGCTGCAGTGAAGGAGAGCCGCAGGTTTTGGTAGCGGGCCATGTCAGTGGCACTGTATGTCCTCAAGCGAGCAAAAAAGTTATTTAGTCTGTCTGGGGAGCAAGCATCCTGGTCCGCGACGGGGCTGGTTTTCTTTTTGTAATCTGTGATTGACTGTAGACCCTGCCACATACTCTTGTCTCTGAGCTGTTGAATTGCGACTCTACTTTGTCTCTATACTGGCACTTAGCTTGTTTGATTGCCTTGCGGAGGGAATAGCTACATGTTTGTATTCGGTCATGTTTCCGGTCACCTTGCCCTGGTTAAAAGCAGTGGTTCGCTCTTTCAGTTTCACGCGAATGCTGCCATCAATCACGGTTTCTGTTTTGGGAATGTTTTAATCGTTGCTGTGGGTACGACATCGTCAATGCACTTTCTAATGAACTCGCCCGAATCAGCGTATTCGTCAATGTTGTTGTTGGACGCAATGCGGAACATATCCAATCCACGTGATCGAAGCAGTCTTGAGCGTGGAATCAGATTGGTCGGACAGCGTTGAACAGACCTGAGCGCGGGAGCTTGCTGTTTAGTTTCTGTTTGTAGGCTGGAAGCAACAAATGGAGTCGTTGTCAGCTTTTCCGAAAGGAGGGCGGGGAAGGGCCTTATATGCTCGCGGAAGTTAGTATAACAATGATCCAAGATTTTAACCAGCCCTGGTAGCACAATCGATATGCTGATAGAATTTAGGGAGTCTTGTTTTCAGATAGCCTTGTTAAAATCCCCACCTACGATGAATGCACCTCAGGGTGTGTGGTTCCAGTTTACATAAAGTCAGATAAAGTTCGTTCAGGGCATCGATGTGTTCTGCTTGGGGGGTATATATCGGATGTGATTATAATCGAACAGAATTCCTTGGTAGATCGACATTTGATTGTGAGGAATTCTAAATCAGCTGTAAAGAATGAATTGAGTTCCTGTAGTTGTTATGATCACACCAGTCTCGTTAATCATAAGGCATACACCCACTCCCCTCTTCTTACCAGAAAGATGTTTGTTTCTGTGTGCGCGATGCGTGAAGAAACCAGCTGGCTGCACCGACTCCGTTAGCGTCTCGAGTGAGCCATGTTTCCGTGAAGCAAAGAACGTTACAGTCTCTGATGTTCTCTCTGGAATGTTACCTTGCTCGGATTTCTTCAACTTGTTGTCAAGAGACCGAACATTGGCGAGTAGTATGCTAGGGAGTGGAGCGCGATGTGCCCGTCTCCGAAGCCTGACCAGAACCGCTTTGTTTGCCCCTTTTACGGCGTCGTTGTTTAGGGTTGCCGACTAGGTGGAAGGCAAAACACAGGATCCGCTTCAGGAGAGTCATATTCCTGGTTGTAATGATGGTGAGTTGACGTTGCTCTTATATTCAGTAGTTCCTCCCGACTGTATGTAATGAAACTAAGATTACCTGGGTACCAATGTAAATAATAACAATAAAAAACAAATACTGCATAGTTTCCTAGGAACGGAAGCGAGGCGGCCATCTCTGTCGGCGCCGGAAGTAAAACCTTAGAGGAGTTGGTTTGGGGATGACAAGTAAATATACCTGCTGGAGCGTATGCTACGGGTGGGTGCTGCTATGGTGACCAGGGAGCTGATATAAGGCGTGGCTTTACCTAGCAAAGATTTTAAGGATGACCTGGAGCCAGTGGGTTGTCGACGAATATGAAGCGAGGGCCAGCCAACGAGAGCATACAGGTCGCAGTGGTGGTAGTATATGGGCTTTGGTGACAAAATGGATGGCATGTGAAGATGCATCCAATTTGCTGAGTAGAGTGTTGGAGGCTGTTTTGTAAATGACATCGTCGAAGTCAAGGATCGGTAGTATCGTCAGTTTTACGAGGGCATCATTAGTGAAGGATGCTTTGTTGCAAAATAGGAAGCCAATTCTAGATTTCATTTTGGATTGGAGATGCTTAATGTGAGTCTGGAAGGAGAGTTTACAGTCTAACCAGACACCTAGGTATTTGTAGTTGTCCACATATTCTAAGTCAGAACCTTCCAGAGTAGTGATGCTGGATGGGCGGGCAGGTGCAGGCAGCGATCGGTTGAAGAGTATGCATTTAGTTTTACTTGCGTTTAAGAGCAGTTGGAGGCCACGGAAGGAGTGTTGTATGGCATTGAAGCTCGTCTGGAGGTTAGCTAACACAGTGTCCAAAGAGGGGCCAGAGTATACAGAATGTCTGCGTAGAGGTGGATCAGAGAATCACCAACAGCAAGAGCAACATCATTGATGTATACAGAGAAGAGAGTCGGCCCGAGGATTGAACCCTGTGATACCCCTATAGAGACTGCCAGAGGTCCGGACAACAGGCGCTCCAATTTGACACACTGAACTCAATCAGAGAAGTAGTTGGTAAACCAGACGAGGCAATCATTTGAGAAACCAAGGCTGTGGTGATTGACAGAGTCGTAAGCCTTAGCCAGGTCGATGAATACGGCTGCACAGTAATGTCTCTTATCGATGCCGGTTATGATATCATTTAGGACCTTGAGCGTGGCTGAGGTGCACCCATGACCAGCTCGGAAACCAGATTGCATAGCGGAGAAGGTACGGTGGAATTCGAAATGGTCGGTATTCTGTTTGTAAACTTGGCTTTCAAAGACCTTAGAAAGGCAGGGTAGGATAGATATAGGTCTGTAGCAGTTTGGGTCTAGAGTGTCTCCCCCTTTGAAGAGGGGGATGACTGCGGCAGCTTTCCAATCTTTGGGAATCTCAGACGATACGAAAGAGAGGTTGAACAGGCTAGTAATAGGAGTTGCAACAATTTCAGCAGATCATTTTAGAAAGAGAGGGTCCAGATTGTTTAGCCCGCCTGATTTGTAGGGTCCAGATTTTGCAGCTCTTTCAGAACATCAGCTATCTGGATTTGGGTGAAGGAGAAATGGTGGGGGCTTTRCCGGGTTGCTGTGGAGGGTGCCGGGCAGTTGACCGGGGTAGGGGTAGTCAGGTGGAAAGCATGGCCAGCCGTAGAGAAATGCTTATTGAAATTCTCTATTATCATGGATTTATCGGTGGTGACAGTGTTTCCTAGCCTCAGAGCAGTGGGCAGCTGGGAGGAGGTGCTCTTATTCTCCATGGAATTTACACTGTCCCAGAACTTTTTTGAGTTAGTACTACAGGATGCAAATTTCTGTTTGAAAAAGCTAGCCTTAGCTTTCCTAACTGCCTGTGTATATTTGTTCCTAACTTCCCTGAAAAGTTGCAAATCACGGGGGCTATTCGAATTAAGAGACCCTGCAGACACACTGCAAAATTATCTGTTTCTCTGGTTTTACTATTTATAGGTATGTGTTCGGGTAAAATTTACATTTTCGTTTCATTCTATAAACTACTGACAACATTTCTCCCAAGTTCCAAATATACATTTTGTCATTTAGAGCATTTATTTGCAGAAAATGGTCAAAATAACAAAAAAAGTTCATATAAATTTTTAAACAACACAATACTAATGTTTTAGGAATAGTTCAGAAATCAATATTTGGTGGAATAACCCTGATTTTCAATCAAAGCTTTCATGCATCTTGGCATGCTCTCCACCAGTCTTACTCATTGATGTTGGGTGACTTTATGTCACTCTTGGCACACAAAAATTCAAGCAGCTCGACTTTGTTTGATGGCTTATGACCATCCACCTTCCTCTTGATCACATTCCAGAGGTTTTCAATGAGGTTCAGGTCTGGAGATTGGGCTGGCCATGACAGGGTCTTGATCTGGTGGTCCTCCATCCCCACCTTGATTGACCTGGCTGTGTGCCATGGAGCATTGTCCTGCTGGAAAAACCAATCCTCAGAGTTGGGAACATTGTCAGAGCAGAAGGAAGCAAGTTCAGGACATCCTTGTACGTGGCTTGATTCATGCGTCCTTCACAAAGACAAATATGCCCGATTCCAGCCTTGCTGAAGCACCCCCAGATCATCACCAATCCTCCACCAAGTTTCACAGTGGGTGGGAGACACTGTGGCTTGTAGGCCTCTCCAGGTCTCACACCCACTGTGACATTTGGTGGAGGATCGGTGATGATCGGTGATGATCCTCCAATCACGTGATTTGAGTCTGAATCGCTCGGTTTTGCTTTGCCTCAGGTGAGGTGACATCATCTCATCTACTAATTTTAATATGTCCAATGATATGCTTTGTATATACTTACTTCACTGCCCTAATTTTAATGTGTACAGCGCATAACCTGTTAGTCATCCCCTTATCTTCAGAATCGGCAAGCAATAGGTCAGATAGCTAGCTAGTTACCAGTAAGCAAGAATGGCTTTGGCTGTAAAAGCAATTTAAAGCAGTTCCCCAAAGAGAAAGATTTAAGGGAGAAGAGGGTTACATTAATTTCCCAGGCTCAGGACGCACCCAAAGTTGATCACAAAGAGTGCCATTTGCAGGGCACATTTTGCTTCGAGGGAAAAAAAGGGTATGCCAAGTTTCTTGTGCTGAAACCTGATTCCAACACTTGTTTTGCCACTGACTGTCCCACTAGCAAGTGTGGAACAACTATGTACCGGTAAGTAGCTAGCTAACATAGAATAGTAGAGATTATCTAGCTAGCTAACATTAGTTATTTATTTGTCAATGATGAGCTAACGTTAGCTCTGACATGAACCTCCATATCATTGCTTTCACTGAGCTAACATTAGCTGGCTAACTTCGCTAGCTAGCTACAGTGCCTATCGAAAGTATACACCTCCTTGAACCTTTTTCACATTTTGTTGCGTTACAGAGTGGAAATGAAATACATTTAATTATCATTTTTGTCATTGATCTACACAAAATACTCCATAATGTCAAAGTGAAAAGAAAATTTGACACATTTGTATACATTAATACAATTCAATAACTAAAATATAGTTATTGCATAAGTTTCCAGCCCCCTTGTTTAGGCAAGCCTTAATTAGTTTAGTAAAATGTAGCTTAACAAATCACCTAATTAGTCATATGGACTCACTGTGTGTGCAATAATAGGGGATGACATGATTTTTGAATGACTACCCCTTCCCCAGTCCCCCATACATGAACACAGAAAAAAATAAACTTCTTCTTACTGTCAACTGCATTTATTTTCAGCAAACTTAACATGTGTAAATATTTGAATGAATATAAAAAGACTCAACAAGTGAGACATAAACTGAACAAGTTCCACAGACATGTGACTAACAGAAATGGAATAATGTGTCCCTGATCAAAGGGGGGGGGGTCAAAAACAAAGTAACAGTCAGTATCTGGTGTGGCCACCAGCTGCATTAATAACTACTGAAGTGCATCTCCTCATGGACTGCACCAGATTGCCAGTTCTTGCTGTGAGATGTTACCCCACTCTTCCACCAAGGCACCTGCAAGTTCCCGGACATTTCTGGGGGGAATGGCCCTAGCCCTCACCCTCCGATCCAAGAGGTCCCAGATGTGCTCAATGGGATTGAGATCCGGGCTCTTCGCTGGCCATGGCAGAACACTGACATTTCCTGTCTTGCAGGAAATCACGTACAGAGCGAGCAGTACGGCTGGTGGCATTGTCATGCTGGAAGGTCATGTCAGGATGAACCTGAAGGAAGGGTACCACATGAGGGAGGAGGATGTCTTCCCTGAGACGCACAGCGTTGAGATTGCCTGCAATGACAACAAGCTCAGTCCGATGATGCTGTGACACACCGCCCCAGACCATGACGGACCCTCCACCTCCAAATTGATCCCGCTCCAGAGTACAGGCCTTGGTGTAACGCTCATTCCTTCGACGATAAACGCGAATCCAACCATCACCCCTGGTGAGACARAACYGCGACTCRTCAGTGAAGAGCACTTTTTTCCAGTCCTGTCTGGTCCAGCGACGGTGGGTTTGTGCCCGTAGGCGACATTGTTGCCGGTGATGTCTGGTGAGGACCTGCCTTACAACAGGCCTACAAGCCGGACAGTCTGGGTACTGATGGAGGGATTGTGCGTTCCTGGTGTAACTCGGGCTGTTGTTGTTGCCGTCCTGTACCTGTCCCGTAGTTGTGATGTTCGGATGTACCGATCCTGTGTAGGTGATGTTACACGTGGTCTGCCACTGCGACGACGATCATCCTGTCTCCCTGTAGCCCTGTTTTAGCCGTCTCACAGTACGGACATTGCAATTTATTGCCATGGCCACATCTGCAGTCCTCATGCCTCCTTGCAGCATGCCTAAGGCACATTCACGCAGATGATCAGGGACCCTGGGCATCTTTCTTTTGGTGTTTTTCAGAGTCAGTAGAAAGGCCTCTTTAGTGTCCTAAGTTTTCATTACTGTGACCTTAATTGCCTACCGTCTGTAAGCTGTTAGTGTCTTAACGACCGTTCCAAAAAAAACGTTCATTATTTTTTTATGGTTAATTGAACAGGCAACAGTGTTTAAACCCTTTACAATGAAGATCTGTGAAGTTATTTGGATTTTTACAAATTATCTTTGAAAGACAGGGTCCTGAAAAAGGAACTTTTCTTTTTTTTTGCTGAGTTTACATCTGTAAGGTCCTTCAGTCAAGTAATGCATTTCAAGCACAGATTTAATTATAAAGACCAGGGATATTTTTGAAAGCCTCAGAAAGAAGGGCAGTAGTTGGTAGATGGGTAACAATAACAAATCAGACACTGAATATATCTTTAAGCATGGTCAAGTTAATACTTACTATGTGGATGATGCATTAAACCACCCAGACACATGAAAGATGCAGTCCCCTTCTGACCTGAGGAGCAGGAAGTACAGCCTATTACTCAGGGATGTCACCATGAGGCCATTGGCGATTTTTAAACAGCTACAGAGTTTATTGGCTGTGATGGAAGAAAACTAACAATGGATCAACAACATTGTTGTGACTCCACGATAATGACTTAAATGAGAAAGAGGAATACAAATATACAAAACATGCATATGTCTGCAACAAAGCACTAAATACTTAAAGTAATACTTAAAAAAAAACATGGCAAAGGTATATACTTTTTGGACTAAATGCAAAGCATTATGTTTCGGGCAAATCCAACACAACACATCACTGAGTAACTACCTTCTTATTTTCAAGCATGGTGGTGGCTGCATCATGGTATGGGTATGCTTGACATCGGCAAAAAATTGGGAGTTTTTCAGGATGAAAATAAAATTACGGGATTGAGCTCAGCATCGAAATTAGAGGAACACCTGCTTCAGTTTGCTTTCCACCAGACACTGGGAGATGAATTCACCTTTCAGCAGGACAATAATCAACAACACAAAGGCAAATCTACGCTGGTGTTGCTTACCAAGAAGACAGTTCATGTTGCTGAGTGGCGAAGTTACAGTTTTGACTTAAATCTGCTTGAAAATCTATGTCATGACTTGCTGTCTTGCCATGATTCCCAGTTTTGAATCACTCTACAATTTAACATAAGTAGCAGCAGCGTATGTGGGGCAGTAGCAGCAGGGTATGAGGCGCAGTAGCAGCGGCGAATGTGCGGCAGTAGCGGCAGCGAATGAGGCGGAGAAGGAGCCGGTGGCGAAGTGACAGATCTGCCTTAAATGTGCTTGAAAATCTATGTCATGACTTGCTGTCTTGCCATGATTCCCAGTTTTGAATCACTCTACAATTTAACATAAAGTCACTAGATTATTGCTCTACCATACTCTAACATTTTTCTGACAATTTGCACATTTTTAGTAAGAGGAAATAGTCCTAGCCCCTAATCTATCAATGAACATAACATCTTTATATTAAATAGGTTGAATAGGTAGTCTAGTTGTGGTGAAGCTTACCTGACAGATAAGCACTAATCGAAGGGTTAAGTCTAGGGGGGGTTCAGAGTGAATTGGGACTGGGAACCATTGTGACACTTCTACAAAAGACCCTCTGTGTGCCCAGCATGAGAGAGCTGACAAGGAGGGAGCCATCGCTGGATTGGTGTACCGCTTTCAGCGATGCAGGGGGAAAGTGAAGACTGGTCTTTATAGACACACACACACACACACACACACACACACACACACACGCACACACACACACACACACACACACACACACACACACACACAACACACACACACACACACACCACACACACAACCACAACAACACACACACACCACACAGAAAAACAAACACAAACCTCACACTAAGCTAACCTCTCTCTTTTCTCTTTGTCTATGCAGGTATCTCCATGCCCATTCCCATTCTAGGCCTGCAAGACCACACCAAGGTGTTAAAAGATGGCAGCTGCCCGTCTGTCCTGGTGGAGTCCTTCATGGCCTCCTTCGGAACCAGTCATCACCAACAGAACTGAGAAACATTAATATTTTGTCATGTATTCCTCACGCCCATACCTTTCATCAAGTGTGTTTCCAGGAGAGATTCTGGCTTCAGTAAAAGCTGCTTTTAAAATACTTATTGACGAGTACGATTGAAAAAAAACTGAGTGTAACAGCTAGATGATACGAGAACATTGTTTATTGAAATCAAGTGAAAATAAAATGGTTGGTGTGAACCTTTACGTCTTCCCCAGACCTCTCCTGTGTTTTAGCTGATTTAACCAGCTACGTTCTCTGGAGTCCTTCCTT
>NW_019946076.1:20624-29598 GCF_002910315.2 Salvelinus sp. IW2-2015
TTCTTATTATCTTCTGTTCTGCTCTGTTCTGTTCTAATTATTTTCTATTATGTTCTATTACTGTTCTATTATCTTCTGTTCTATTCTATTCTATTCTGTTCTATTCTGTTCTATTCTGTTCTGTTATCTTCTGTTCTGTTCTATTCTGTTTTGTTATCTTCTGTTCTATTCTGTTCTGTTCTGTTCTATTCTGTTCTGTTATCTTCTATCTGTTCTATTCTGTTTTGTTATCTTTCTGTTCTATTCTGTTCTGTCTATTCTGTTCTGTTATCTTCTGTTCTGTTATCTTCTGTTCTGTTCTATACTGTTTTGTTATCTTCTGTTCTCCTTTGTTCTGTTCTGTTCTATTCTATTCTATTATCTTCTGTTCTGTTCTATTCCTGTTCTATTCTGTTCTGTTATCTTCTATTCTATTCTATTCTGTTCTGTTCTGTTTTATTCTATTCAGTTATTTTCTGTTTTATTCTGTCTATGTTGTCTGTTTCTATTTATTCTATTGTATTCTATTATGTTCTATTCTGTTTTGTTCTATTTTGTTCTATTCTGTTCTATTATCTCTGTTCTGCTCTATTCTGTTCTGTTCTCTTCTGATTCTATTATTTGATTTCTATCTCTGTTCTGTTCTGTTTGTGTACTATAATAGCCTCTTGTTCTGATCTAAGAGGAGGTCTCATTCACTAAAAGGAGGATTGTGGTGTTTGTTTAAAAGGTGTTGTGTCCTTAATGTGTTTTGCTGATAATGGAGAGAGAGAGAGAGACAGACAGCGAAGGACAGAGACAGAGACAGAGACAGAGACAGAGACAGAGAAGAGACAGAGACAGAGACAGCAGAGAGACACAGAGAGACACAGAGAGACACAGAGAGACAACGAGAGACACAGAAGAACACAGAGCAGACCCAGAGACGACACAGAGAGACACAGAGAGACACAGAGAGACACAGAGAGAGCAGAGAAGACATGTGAATGTGTGTGTGCCGGCCTGCCTTTGTCACCTGTGTTGTGTCACCCAAATGCAGAATATTCTTTTCCACCCTCCTCTCTGTCTGGCTCTCTGTGGCGAGCGTGGCTCTATCAATAATAGATAGGTAGTAATGTACACTTTGCCTGACCATGCCTGCTGCCTTTCACCATGGAGTGGCACTATTAAAAATTAAAATACTCTCAGTTCCACTATCTAGGACATTCAATTCATTCATCCTCCCTCTCTCCTTCCTCTCTCCTTCCTCTCCTCTCCCTCTCCTCTCTCTCCTCCTTCCTCTCCTCTCCTCTCCTCTTCTCTCTCCTCTCCTATTCTCTCTCCCTCTCCTTCTCCTCTCCCTCCCCTCCTCTCCTCTCCTCTCCTCTCCTCTCCTCTCCTCTCCTCTCCTCTCCTCTCCTCTCCTCTCCTCCTCCTCTCCCCTCTCATCTCCTACACAACAGTCTGAAGGGTCTGCCAAAGTTTAGATGTTTTTATGTTTTTCGTCCGATTCCCTATAACTTCACCAGCTCTCCCTGGGAATGTTTAGAATGTTTAGAATGTTCTAGACTAGACTGGAGTGTTGAGGGCAGCTCTAGAAGGGAGTGGAATGTTCCGACAGGGATTTGTCCAATAATCAATGCCCTTGATGGCTTGGCACGGTGAGAGTTCTGGGAGATGGAGTGATGTCGGGTTTCAGGGCGAAAGAAACACCTCTGTTTGACCTGTGACCTTTGAAAGAGAGGAAACACCTGTTTGACCTGTGACCTGCGACTGGCAGTGTCTTGTTCTCTTTCATGTTATGAGTCATTCTAATATAATCGATGTGTTGCTCTCTCTCTCACTCGCCTTCTCTCTCTCTCTCGTACTCGCCTTATCTCACTCTCTCTGTCGTTAAACCAGTGAATGATGTCTGAGCATGTTTTTGAGTGTGTTTGTCATTGTATTTGTCACCACTGTCACTTTTTATACCCACTGACACATCTCTTCCCTTCCTCTCCCTCCTCCTTCGTCTCCCTCCCCTTCCTTTCTCTACCCTTCCTCTCCCTCCTCCTTCATCCCTCTCGCTCTTTCTGATCTCCTCATCATCACCCATCCTGCTGTCATAAACATCTTGTTCTTTCTCTTTATTTCTCTTTTCTTCCTCATTTCCCCCCACTAAAACACTCCATTTACTTTTTCTCTCTCTATTCCTCATTAATTTCTTTCTCGCTCGCATTCGCTCATTTGAAATGTTTTTATTTCTTTCCCACTCATGTCCTTGATTAGTTCTAATAGGATCTGCCTCCTCCTCCCACTCTCTGATCAATAATGACCTCCCACTCTCTGATCAATAATGACCTCCCACTCTCTGAGCAATAGTGTTCCCCTCCTCTCTCTGATCAATACTATCCTCCTCTTCCCACTCTGATCAATAATGTCCTCCCAATCTCTGGTCAATAATGTCCTCCTCCTCTCTCTGGTTAATAATGCCCTCCTCCTCTCTCTGGTCAATAATGTCCTCCTCCTCTCTCTGGTTAATAATGTCCTCCTCCTCTCTCTGGTTAATATAATGTCCCTCCTCCTCTCTCTGGATCTTAATAATGTTCCTCCTCCTTCTTCTCTGGTTTAATAATGTCCTTCCTCCTCTCTCTGGTCAAAATGTCCTCCTCCCTCTCTTGGTATAATGTCCTCCTCCTCTCTCTGGTCAATAATTCTCCTCCTCTCTCTGGTCTAATAATGTCCTCCTCTCTCTCTGGTCAATAAATGTTCCTCCTCCTCTCTCTGGTCAATAATGTCCTCCTCCTCTCTCTGGTCAATAATGTTCCTCCTCCTCTGTCGTCAATATGTCCTCTCCTCTCTCTGGTCATAATGTCCTCCTCCTCTCTTCTGCTTTAATAATCCCCTCCTCCCCTCTGTGGTCAATAATGTCCTCTCTCCTCCTCTCTCTGGTCAATAATGTCCTCCTCCTCTCTCTGTTCAATACTGCCCTCCTTCTCTGTGGTCAATAATGTCTCTCCCTCTGTGGTCAATAATGTCCTTCCTCCTCTCTGATGGTCAATAATGTCCTCCTCCTCTCTCTGGTAATAATCCCCCTCCTCCCTCTGTCGTCAATAATGTCTGAGACAGCTAATCCTCTTAGGACATAATACCTTTTTCAGGTCCCACCCTTTAGTGTAATGATCATTTCCACAGTCTCCTTTCCTCAACCAATAACCAAACTGAACAAAACACCAACATTACTATTACCCTTCTACCATCACACATCTTCCCCCTTCTCTCCTCTCTTCTCTCATCCTCTCTCTCTCTCTCTCGTTTCCTACTGGTCATCTTAGTCTCTCATCATCACTCTCTGTCTCTCTGTCTCTCGTCTCTCACTCGATCTCTCTGTAAATCTCTCATCATCTCTAAACAATCTCTCCCATCTTCTCTTCATATATCTCTCCTCTTCTCTCTCTCTCTCTCTCTCTCTCTCTCTCATCTCTCTCTGTCTCTCTCTCTCTCTCTCTCTCTCTCTCCTCTCTCTTCTCTCTCTCTCTCTCTCTCTCTCTCTCTCTCTCTCTCTCTTCTCTGGAGGAACATATGTTTCACATGCCAAAGCAAAAGTGAAATGTAATATAAACAAAAGTGAGAATAAACAAAAAAAATGATATATAATACATGTTCAATAAACATGACATATAAAGATTCAGAAGGATTAAAGAATATCGAATACTAAAATCCAACCTTCCGTTCTGATGCACAATATTCTTAGAAGTGAAACAGCTACATGAGTTTTTATTGAAACTGTATTTTTTTTCAATTCAAATCTGGTTTTTTCCTAAGTGGTAAATGATCTGAGACCAACACAGAATTTACGGTGCTGCTTCCACTGTGACGAATGATGTCACATGTCGTTCCACAAAGTTTAACATTTTTGGGTTCCAGTATATAAAGTTTAGGAAGTGCAGCTCAGTTTCACATAGCCTGACAAATGAGTCCGTACGTAGTCAAGGATTTTCTGAATTTTAGTTCTGATCACAACTGGTCAGGTATTCTACCACCTGTGTACTCTCTGTTTAGGCCAAATATGTTCTAGTTTGTTTTGTTAATTATTTCCAATTGTCAAGTAATTTAACTTTTTTTTTTTAAGGTATTGGTTGGGTCTAATTTTGTGCTTGCTGTCCTGCCCCACTGGTAACTGGTAATCATCGGTGCATGTGAACAGAGCCCCAGAACAGAACCCCAGCAGCCCCAGAATCCAGCTGGATTGCAGGTGAAATATTCTGCTTGTATTTTGATATAATTAGTAAGAATCGTCCTAATTGTGCTCTGCATGTATTGTTTGGGGGTTTTGTGTTATACATGAAGGACATTTTTTTTTTTCAGAGATCTGCATGTATAGTAGAGTCTCAATTGGTTGTTTGTCCCATTTTGTGTGTTATTGGTTGGTGAGTGCAAACCAGACCTCACAAATCATAAAAGGGCAATGGGTTCTTCAACTGATTGAAGTGGTTTTTTGTTGCATGATCCTCATTAGATCGTTCACAGAGCTGTGGAAGTTACCAGTAGTGTTGGTGTTTAGGCAGAGGTATGTATAATTGTTTGTGCACTCTACGGCAACGGTGTCTAGATATCATTTGTATATGTTTTCCAGGCAACTGGTAGGTGTTTGTCACCTTGTGTGCTGAGGGTGTCAGGTTCTTGTCCGGTTCTGGCATTTAGGTCGCCACAGACTAGTACATGTCCCTGGGCCTRGAAATGGTTGATCTACCCYTCTAGGATGGAGAAGCTGTCTTCATTAAAGTATGAGGATTCTAGTGGGGGGATATAGGTAGCACATTTTTCTATGTTGAGATAATTTCCTTATTAAATTTSTAGCCAGATGTAAAATGTTCCCGTTTTGACTAATTTAATAGAGTGAGTTAGGTCTGCTCTATACCAGATTAGCATACCCCCTGAGTCCCTTCCTTGTTTCACACCTGRTRGTKTGGTGGATGGGATTTACCTCTCTCACTTCAGTAGATCCACAGTGTCAGTCATCTAATCGCCAATATTATTATTAGTGATGTTTTGTGACGGGGAAAAAAAGCGAATTAATTGAAGACGATTAACTGGAGAATTGAACATTTAGTTGAATTAAAAAATAATAGAACGCAATAGGAATCAGACAGACCTTATAATGAGCATAGACATGTAGATCAAATAGCCTCTATTCAAAGAGCCTCAGCTTGGGGACCATCTATTTAAAACTCCCTAAGAGATATAGAATATACGTCAGAAGAGGAGGTAGTGGAGGAGGAGGAGGTTTGGAAGAGGAGGAGGTAGTGGAGGAGGAGGTAGAGGAGGAGGAGGTAGAGGAGGAGGTAGTGGAGGAGGAGGAGGAGGTAGAGGAGGAGGAGGAGGAGGGTATGTGTGGGTGTGGGTGTGTGCAGTGCATTCAGAAAGTATTCAGACCCCTTGACTTTTTCCAAATGTTGTTACGTTACAGCCTTATTCTAAATTTGAAAAATAAATGAAAATAATAATCAATCTACACAATACCTCATTATGACGAAGCAAAAACCCCTTTTTAGACATTTTTGGAAAATGTATAAAAAATAAATTAAAACAGAAATATTACATTTACATCAGCATTCACCCTTTACTCAGTAATCTGTTGAAACACCTTTGGCAGTGATTACAGCTTCGATTCTTCTTGGGTATGATGCTTCAAGCTTGGCACACGTGTATTTGGGGAGTTTCTCACATTCTTCTCTGTAGATCCTCTCAAGCTCAGTCAGGTTGGATGGGGAGCGTTGCTGCACAGCACTTTTCAGGTCTCTTCAGAGATGTTTGATCGGGTTCAAGTCCGGGCTCTGACAGGACCACTCAAAGCCTAGTGGTTAGAGCGTTGGACTTGTAACCGAAAGGTCTTGGCTGTGTGCTTAGGGTCGTTGGCCAGTTCTCTGTACTTTGCTCCATTCACCTTTCTCTCGATCCTGACTAGTCTCCCAGTCCCTGCCACTGAAAAACATCTCCACAGAATGATGTTGCCACCACCATGCTTCACCGTAGGGATGGTGCCAGGTTTCCTAGAAACGTCAAGCTTGGCATTCAGGCCAAAGAGGTCAATCTTGTTTTCGTCAGACCAGAGAATCTTCAAGCGGGCTGTCGTGCCTTTTACTGAAGACTGGCTTCCGTCTGGCCACTCAGTAGCTCTTTCAGAGTGACCGTCAGGTTCTTGATCACCTCCCTGACCAAGGCCCTTCTCCGCCGATTGCTCAGTTTGGTCGGGAGGGCAGCTCTAGGAAGAGTCTTGGTGGTTGCAAATTCTTCCATTTAAGAATGATGGAGGCCACTGTGTTCTTGGGGACCTATGATGATGCAGACATTTTTTGGTACCCTTCCCCAGACCTGTGTCTCGACACAATCCTGTCTCGGAGCTCTACGGACAATTCCTTCGACCTCATGTCTTGGTTCGCTCTGACGTGCACTGTCAACTGTGGGACCTTATATAGACAGGTGTGTGCCTTTCCAAGTCATGTCCAATCAATTGAATTTACCACAGGTGGACTCCAATCAAGTTGTAGAAACATCTCAAGGATTATCAATGGAAACAGGAAGCACCTGGGCTCGAGTCTCATAGCAAAGGGTCTGAATACTTATGTAAATAAGGTATTTCTGTTTTTCTTTTTAATACATTTACAAAAACATTCTACAAACCTGTTTTCGCTATGTCATTATGGGGTATTGTGTGTAGATTGATGAGAAAAAAAACGATTTCATTAATTTTAGAATAAGGCTGTACTGTAACAAAATGTGCGGAAAAGTCAAGGGGTCTGAATACTTTCCAAAGCCACTATAGGTGCACTTGTAACAGTATAGCTGTATAGTATCGTATCTCTCTCTCTCTCTCTCTCTCTCTCTCTCTCTCTCTCTCTCTCTCTCTCTCTCTCTCTCTCTCTCTCTCTCTCTCCTTCTCTCCTCTCTCTCTCTCTCTCTCTCTCTCTCTCTCTCTCTCTCTCTCTCTCTCTCTCTCTCTCTCTCTCCTATCTATCTATTCAATTCTCTCAATCAAATGTTTGCCTTACATATCAGTTCAATGGGCTGCTCATAAAATATTGACCAATGTTAAAGTTTCCTGTTTGATCTTGATCCAAGAAAGGAAAATGGTTACCAAGGTTTACATATAGGTATTTCTATTTTGCTACGCCAACCAACCTTCAACAGAGGAGCCTCAGGTTAGATCACCAGGAGCCATTTAATGAATTAATTTACACTGGTCCAATTAACCTATCTTTGTATGGCTGATGTGCCTACGTGAAGTGTGTGCTTGTTTGTGAGTGCTTGTCCGTGTGTGTGTGTGTGTGGTGCTTGTCCGTGTGTGTGTGTGTGTGTGTGTGTGTGTGTGTGTGTGTGTGTGTGTGTGTGTGTGTGTGTGGTGTGTGTGTGTGTGTGTGTGTGTGTGTGTGTGTGTGTGGTGTGTGTGTGTGTGTGTGGTGTGTGTGTGTGTGTGTGTGTGTGTGTGTGTGTGTGTGGTGTGTGGTGTGTGCGTGCGTGTGTGTGCGTGTCTTTACAGTCATTATCAAGGCCCAGAGGATTGAAAGGGGAGGAGGATTTGGTGAGGGCATGTGAGAGCGAGGCAGGATGAGGGGGGTTGGATGAGGTTGTGGGGGAGCAAGGGAGATGAGGGGTTTGGGTGAAGCTGGCAAGGAGGGAAAGAACTGAGAAAGAACTGCAGAAGGAAGAGGATAGAGAGGAAACGTCTAAATGAGAGAGAGAGAGAGAGAGAGCCCTGCAGATGCGGTGGATTTAAGGTTAGTGTCTCTATGAAGTGAATGGACGGATAATGTCCCTAGGAGTCAAAGGAAAATGACACGATAGAGACGAGCTATTGACAGACACGCTGGTTAGTTGGCCTATGGCATCTGTTGGATTTTCTGGTCTCTCTCACTGTCCTGATCTGCTCAGTTTTCAACTGTACTAAATGTACCTAGCATATACAAGAACTCCCCTCCTAACCTCATTATTGTATTTGTCTGTATTTTGTTGTTCACCACTCATTATGTACCTGTTTGTTGTGGTACATATTATAAATGAATATTAATATTATAAATGATCTTAGGTTTAGGCGTTCCGTCAACGGGACGGTTTGTAAATCACGTTGTGCCGTGTGTCATGATCGCACATTTTAGAGAGACAACAAATGTCGGTACAAATAGTGTCTTATATCGGCTGGAAGCTTAAATTCTTGTTAATTTAACGGCACTGTCCGATTTACAGTAGCTGTTTTGCGGAAAAAATGCCATGCTATTGTTTGAGGAGAGCTCCCCACAACAAAACCATTTTTTTCACCGCGATAGGTTTGATAAATTCACCTCTGAAGGTGAAATGTGTACTTACATTCTGAAATCTTGCTCTGATTTATCATCCAAAGGGTCCCAGAGATAACATGAAGTGTCGTTTTGGTAGATAAAATCATTTTTTATATCCTAAAGAGGTCCATATAGCATGTACGATCGATATTGTATTTCCAATCGTTCAATTTTCCAGAAGGTCATGCACACTGGCCCCACCTACACACATGAATGGCTTACATCACTGACTATGATACAAGACTGGCTCTGTTCCCACCGCAGCACGAGGTCATAATGATAGTTAACAGGTTTTATGGGCTATATAGGTATATTCTAGAATTCATCCATGATGTTCATATATGATAGTTTAAACGCAGGTTTCTAGGCTATATATATATTCTAAAATTTCCATCCATGATGTCCTATATGATAGTTTAACCAGGTTTTCTAGGCTATATAGTATATTCTAGAATTCATTTCCATGATGTTCATAATTAGTTTTAACCAGATTTGAGGCTTTAACAGTGTTTGTTTACCAAACAGTGGGGTTATGTATTTTGTTTTGGTTTGGTCGGCTGGGAAATCAGAGTTGAAACATTTGGGACATTTTAAGTTAATTCTTCAAGTTGCAATGGCTTATGTGGCTCGACCCATTTAGTCGTGTCTGGACGATTGTTCAGTAGTCGAAAAGCCTGTTGGTTCGCCCCAAGATTTTCGTT
>NW_019946076.1:29623-35295 GCF_002910315.2 Salvelinus sp. IW2-2015
GTGTGTGTGCGTGTCTTTACAGTCATTATCAAGGCCCAGAGGATTGGAAAGGGGAGGAGGATTTGGTGAGGGCATGTGAGAGCGAGGCAGGATGAGGGGGGTTGGATGAGGTTGTGGGGGAGCAAGGGAGATGAGGGGTTTGGGTGAAGCTGGCAAGGTGTGTGTGTGTGTGTGTGCGTGCGTGTGTGTGCGTGTCTTTACAGTCATTATCAAGGCCCAGAGGATTGGAAAGGGGAGGAGGATTTGGTGAGGGCATGTGAGAGCGAGGCAGGATGAGGGGGGTTGGATGAGGTTGTGGGGGAGCAAGGGAGATGAGGGGTTTGGGTGAAGCTGGCAAGGGGAGGAAAGAACTGAGAAAGAACTGCAGAAGGAAGAGGATAGAGAGGAAACGTCTAAATGAGAGAGAGAGAGAGAGAGAGCCCTGCAGATGCAAGTGGATTTAAGGTTAGTGTCTCTATGAAGTGAATGGACGGATAATGTCCCTAGGAGTCAAAGGAAAAATGACACGATAGAGACGAAGCTATTGACAGACACGCTGGTTAGTTGGCCTATGGCATCTGTTGGATTTTCTGGTCTCTCTCACTGTCCTGATCTGCTCAGTTTTCCAACTGTACTAAATGTACCTAGCATATACAAGAACTCCCCTCCTAACCTCATTATTGTATTTGTCTGTATTTTGTTGTTCACCACTCATTATGTACCTGTTTGTTGTGGTACATATTATAAATGAATATTAAATATTATAAATGATCTTAGGTTTAGGCGTTCCGTCAACGGGACGGTTGTAAATCACGTTGTGCCGTGTGTCATGATCGCACATTTTAGAGAGACAACAAATGTCGGTACAAATAAGTGTCTTATATCGGCTGGAAGCTTAAATTCTTGTTAATTTAACGGCACTGTCCGATTTACAGTAGCTGTTTYTGCGGAAAAAATGCCATGCTATTGTTTGAGGAGAGCTCCCCACAACAAAACCATTTTTTTCACCGCGATAGGTTTGATAAATTCACCTCTGAAGGTGAAATGTGTACTTACATTCTGAAATCTTGCTCTGATTTATCATCCAAAGGGTCCCAGAGATAACATGAAGTGTCGTTTTGGTAGATAAAATCATTTTTTATATCCTAAAAAGGTCCATATAGCATGTACGATCGATATTGTATTTCCAATCGTTCAATTTTCAAAGAAAGGAATCTGTGAAAATCTAACCCTAAACGTTGTTTCAACGAGTCACGTCACGTTCGTAAATCATGTTTGTATTTATTCCTCAGAGATCCTAGAACGTAACCAGACTTCACTATACCATTAGGGGTGTTAGTATATCCTATAGGACTCCATATTTGGTCAGAGAGCGACGCCTTCCTGTCACGCCGATGACACGGTGGTCTTCACTTGATAAGCACCAATTGGGTTCAAACAAAGCTAGCTAGATAGCCAATGAGCTGGGCTTTACGGGAGTATGTGGAAACCCTGTATCTGTCGCACAATTTTGCTGCTAACCTTTTCCTTTTGGACAAAAATTGCAAGAATATGGAAAGTTATGAAGTTATGAAAACTGGGTGTTTTTCCAATTTTGAACTTACAATATGGCTACTTATACTGGAAAAGCTAAATCAAAGTCCAAGTATACAGATTTGATGATATTCTTGCGGAAAAATTTAAATGTGTCCTTCACGATTTGCCCAAATGTACCTGGGTGAATACAAAAAAACAGTTGTTTTTTCTCTTTGTATTTTCTTCTACCAGATCTACTGTGTTATAATCTCCTACATTCAATTCATATTTCCATAAACTTCAAAGTGTTTCCTTTCAAATGGTACCAATAATATGCATATCCTTGCTTCAGGTCCTGAGTTACAGGCAGTTAGATTTGGGTATGTCATTTTAGGCAAACATTTTAAAACATGGGGCTATCGCTAAGAAGTTTGAAGCAAGGGAGAAAAAAGCTCATGCTTATCCACTGAACAACAATATAAACACAACATGTAAAGTTTTGGTCCCATGTTTCATGAGCTGAAATAAATGATCCCAGAAATGTTGCAAAAATCATATTTATTTTTATATCCTTGTTAGTGAGCATTTCTCCTTTTTTGTCAAGATAATCCATCCACCTGACAGGTGTGGCATATCAAGAAGATGATTAAACAGCATGATCGTTACACAGGTGCACCTTGTGCTGGGGACAATAAAAGGCCACTCTAAAACGTGCTGTTTTTTTTTGTCACGCACCACAATGCCACAGATGTCTCAAGGAGCGTGCAATTGGCAAGGTGACTGCAGGAATGTCCACCAGAGCTGTTGCCAGATCATTTAATGTACATTTTTCTACCATAAGCTGCCTCCAATGTCGTTTTAGAGAAATTGGCAGTACCTTCAACTGGCCTCACAACCGCAGACCCACGTGTAACCACGCCAGCCCAGGATCTCCACATCCGGCTTCTTCACCTGCGGGATCGTCTGAGACCAGCCACCCGGACAGCTGATGAAACTGTAGGTTTGCACAAACAAAGAATTTCTGTACAGAAACTGTCAGAAACCATTTCAGGGAAGCCCATCTGTCGTCGTTCTCTAGCACGTTGAAGATGTGTGTTCTTCACAGATGAATCCCGGTTTCAACTGTACCTTTGCAGATGGTAGACAACGTGTATGGCGTCGTGTGGGCGAGCGGTTTGCTGATTTCAACGTTGGAAACAGAGTGCCCCGTAGTGGTGGTGGGGTTATAGTGTGGGTAGGCATCAGTAAAAATGTTGAAATAGTTGTGCTTATGTTTTTGTTCAGTGTAGCTAGCATACTTTATTTAAAAATGATTTGAGAAAGAGAAAGAGAGACTGAAAGAGTGTGGAGGAGTTACCATGGAAACTACATTTGGATAGATTAAGGGTTAAGTAAGTGTGTGTGTGTGTGTGGTGTGTGGTGTGTGTGTGTGTGGTGTGTGTGTGTGTGTGTGTGTGTGTTGTGTGGTGGTGTGTGTGTGTGTGTGTGTGTGTGTGTGTGTGTGTGTGTGTGTGTGTTGTTGCGTGCGTGCGTGCGTGCGTGCGTGCGTTGCGTGCGTGCGTGCGGTGCGTGCGTGGCGTGCGTGCGTGCGTGCGGTGCGTGCGTGCGTGCGTGCGTGCGTGCGTGCGTGCGTGCGTGTGTGTGGTGGTTGGGGCGGTATTGGTGTGGGTGTGTTTTTGTGTGCGTATGATTCCGTAGATGCGTGCGTGCGGACGACACGACACACACACACACCAACACTACACACACACACACAACACACACACCACACACCACCCACACACACACCACACACACACACATGAAATGATGTATGGTTGTAAAACAGAGACCGACAGTCCAGGCTGAGACAGCTGTGTTCCAGCGAAGACAGCAGGAACTGCATTAAACTAAAGCAATTCAAGCAGCAGCTAGACTGTGAAGTGTTGAAGTGCTCTGGGATAAGTGCTTTGAAGTGTCTGGGATAAGGGTTGCAGTGGGTCCGTGGGATTAAGGGGTTTGAAGTGGTCCTGGGATAAGGGTTGAGTTGTCCTGGGATAAGGGTTGACAGTGTCCGCTGGGATAAGTTGAGTGGTCCTGTGATAGAGAGGTTTGGAAGTGTCTGGGCTAAGGGTTGAAGTACCCTGGGATAAGAGTTGAAGTGTTCTTGGATAAGGGTTGAAGTGTCCTGGGAAATAGGTGTGTGAAAGTGTTCTGGGATAAAGGTTGAAGTGTTCTGGAATAAGGGTTTGAAGTGTCCTGGTGAATGAGGGTTGAAGTGTCCTGGGATAAGGAAAACTTTTTGGTATTGTATGCGGTCCTTTAGTAGAGCACGAGTGATTTTCGTCTTTTGTTCTAAGCCAGGTTGAAGCGATTTGTGATATGTTTTCAGGCTTGATAGCTATTCTAAATATCACAGTTTAAGGCCTAGCGAATAGTTAGCTAGTTGACGTTAGTATAATTGCATGGTTTGTCCAGACATTCGAGGGATTGTGAGATAGCTGGACATGGTCTCTGTAGAGGATGTGCGGTTGACGTGTAAGGCTACGGTTTTGAGAGAAAATACATGGAATTAGGGATGTGTTTGTGGAGTGTCGTGTTGTGGTGGGGTGTTGCTTGCGTATCCGTAAGTAATGCTCGCCTGGGTACTGATTGTGTTCCTTGTATGTCAGAGATCATGAGTATCGACAGGTGAGGTGTGCTCTCCTGTGCTGTTCGCTTCTAAAACTTGGCTAGTATCGCTTCTTCAAGGAATTGCGACCATATAGGGACAGGAGAGGTGGCTGATCCTGTGCTTACAGTGTATGCGAAACTGCGTGATGTTTTTCCGAATTACCATGATAAGGACTATGGAAGGTAGGCTCGTTTGTGATGAGAATGGAAGTGTGAGAATGCTGATTCTCACTTGCGTTTTGAGATGTCTCTGCTGGTCTTTGTGCAAGGGAGGCCTTATGTATTGAGTTTTTAAGAAGGTCGTTATGATCTGTAGGTCCCATAAGAAAGCTTTCTTGATTACCTTGAAGGTGGGAAATGTAATTTTTCCTGATGCTTGTGTGTGGGTGCTTGTAGTGTTGAGAAGTTTGGCAGGGACGGAAGGGCGAGATGGACCAGTGAGGTTGTCTAATATAGTTACAGTTTACATCGAGTGAAATCGCAGTGGGCTTTGTCTTAGTGTGAACGATTCTACTGATCATAAGACGATGGTGTGGTCTTGTACGGTGTGACAGTGCTACATCAAGAAACACCGATGGTTAGTCTTAGTTACAGTCTACAGTCATAAAGTGCCATTGGTTTAGTCTGTAGTTAGTCATTTCTACATGCATGTATCATTGTTGGTATCGTTTAGGTTTATCCATCTTGTCGATTGCTCTCCATGAGTAACGCCATGGTGTGTCAGATTGATTTATGAATAAAAAGAGAGAGAAAGGAAAAGAATGAAATAATAAGAAAATAAAGAGATAAGAGAAGAATTTGTCTTATATATAATTTTGTGTTTTTTGTGGGTTGTATTTTATATTTGCGTTTTTTTTTTGTGTGTTTTATTAAAGAGAAGAAGAAAAAAGATGGAAGAGAAGAAAAGATAATAGAATAGAGGATGAATAAAGTAGAGAATAACGAGTAGAAAATTTCTCATCTATCTATTTATAAATCCTTCTTGTTTTTATTTTGTTAGTTCCATCTACATGAACCATGTTGTCTTTAGTTACATCTAACATTGCATAAACCATGTTGGTCTTAGTTTACATCTAACATCATACATGTTGTCTGTAGTCTACTTGTACATCAGTTAAAGAACCATGGTTATGGTCTATGTTAGTTATACAATAATATCTACTCGAATGTGCGAGTTAGAACAGGCTGCCGTCAACTGAGCTTGTGCGTATAGACGGTGGTTACAGGTTTCTAGTCAGTCTGCTGCATCGAATAGACTCTATGTGCGTGTCTTAAGGTGCATCTACTGCGATATAACTCATAGGTTGTGTCTTAGTTCGCATTCTACATTCATAAACCATGCGTGTTGTGATCGTTAAGTTACTCTTTACATGCAGTAACCATGTTGTTTTAGTGTGATCTAAGCATCATGAAAAGCCATGTATTCGATTTAGTTAATTCTACGATCATTAACCATGATTGTGCGTTGAGTTCAGTCTAGGAGTCATAACATTGCTTGTCTTAGTTATAGTGTATCATTCATAAAA
>NW_019946077.1:0-7548 GCF_002910315.2 Salvelinus sp. IW2-2015
TAACGTTTTGGACCGAGTTCAGAACTGCTGCGCTAAGGAATTCAAGTCCGCTCCCAAAACTCAGGTATCATGTTTTCTACCAATTGCAGTAGATTAGCCTAGGACACAGGAATATGTACGACAGCTTGGGGTCCCAGGACCGAGTTTGGAACGCTGCCTCAGCAGTTGCGTGAGTTATGTACCAAACAGGGTTTCCCTGACCTCCCAAGTCCCCCTGCCGTTCCACTGATTTATATATGGTCAACTAAATCACCAAGCCGTTCATTAGTTGAATCTGCTCTGATGTGATGATAGAACTGGAATACATTTGATAGGTGAAATGGCTGGAGGCTCCAAAAGGGTCCTTCACAGGAGAACCATGTTTGGTTCCAGGTAGAACCCCTTTGGGGTTCCATGTAGAACCCTCTGTGAAAGGCTGGGGGTTCTTTGAGGCGTCAGGGAAATGCTGCACTCCCCTACACTCTGAAGTACTCACTGAATTTGTCTTGACGGCTTCTCTCTCTCTCTCTCTCTCTCTCTCTCTCTCTCTCTCTCTCTCTCTCTCTCTCAGGAGACTATCACCATGCCGATGTTCACCACCCTTCTGCTTCTCAGCGCTGTCTTTGCTCTGGGAGATGCAAGCCGTAGAAGAGGTATTCTGACCAAAGGTTTTGGTGACCTGTTCACACACATCAGATTCAATTTGATGTGATTGTTGCGACCTTAACCCAACACCTAGTGACCTAGGTTTTGGTTTAACAGTCACTGGACAGTCACTGGACCCCGAGCTCCTGGTTGGGGCTTCCGTCGTATTCGCTAAAATATAATTATATTATACGTCTGTTGTGGTTTCATAGTATTGAAACTGATCTAGGACTCTATTCAATCCGGTTCGTTCAGTTTGAAATTTAAAGGTTTAAAGGCTGATTCATCCCAAAGTCTTTTAAAAAAACACGTGTCTCAAAATTCCCTCTCGCTTTGTCCCTCTTTTGTTGTAGAGTGACTCGGAGGAAATCATTCCTCCTCCGAAAAGTGAAACATTATCGAGAACGTGATATGCAAAGTGCCAGTAAAATGTCCGTTTATGTGACAAAACGAGGAAGTATAGTGTATAGAGAATCTGTTTTGAAGTTGGCATACAAAACCGAAAGTAAAAAGAAAAAATTAATTTAGAACAGATCTACCGCTTCTTAGACTTGCTCTCAATGAGAATGACAGATCTATAACTCACATTTCTATGTGAATTTGTTCAAGGTCGCCCAAAAAAGTTACATATTGCTGATTTAAAGGGACTCAAAGTGAATCGGTCATCTGGTGGGAACTAACCATTTCATAATGTTATTTAACATGTGATCTCTCCACCCTACAGAGTGGCATCACAGAGCCTGCCCACCTGGCTGGCCCAGATATGCGGCACACTGCTATCACTACTTCCCCTTCATGTCCACATGGCCAGAGGCAGAGGTACCTGGCTGTCTGCTGTACATAATTCAGATTATCTGTGTGCATGATTTTAAGTATTGGTGGTTTAATGAGAGATGAGCAGCTGAGAATCTGGTAGCAGTGATGGAATTGAAGGATCTTGGACACTGGCCAGCYGGGTTAGTAGACGGCAATTTCTACTAGCCAGGGTCCAAAATGTGCCATGGGATAATGGAAAAGACAATAATTGACCTGCATCTTATGCTAGTTGGACACATTTTCTAGAAGCCTGATCTGAAAAGCACTATAGTTGGGGTAGTGGGGATGCTATTTCATCCGTCTGGTGACCAACAGGGTTGCAGTTGACTGTAGGTTTAATCTATGTTCTAACAGGGTTGAGAAATTATATCATGACGTGGCTATTCTTCTAATTATCTTTATATTCTATTCTCGTTTCTCTCTCTCTTCTCTCTCTCTCTCTCTCTCTTCTTCTCTCTCTCTCTCTCTCTCTCTCTCTCTTTCTCTCCTCTCTCTCTCTCCCTCGTCTCTCGTCTCTTCCCTCTCTTCGCTCTCCTCCTCTTTCTGTCTCTCTTTCTATTCTCTACCTCTCCCTCCCTCTCTCTCTCTCTTCTCTCTCTCTCTCTCTCTCTCTCTCCCTCTCTCTCTCTCTCTTCTTCCTCTCTCTCTCTCTCCCATCTCTACTGTTCTCTCTTTCTTCTCTCCCCTCTCTCTCACTCGGAGGGCAATGGTATTGCTCCGTGGGAGGTAACCTGGCTTCAGTGCACAGCCTTCCCCAGTATCGTTTCCTTCAGACTGTCATCAGGAAGAGTACCTGGAAATTCCAGCGCACCTGGATTGGAGCCAACGATGCCATCAAGGTCAGAAGCACCGTCTGTTGAACACTCCTGAAACATATAAGATGCATTGATTATTGATGAATAGAACCTATGGTGGTGCGTCCCACCTGGCCAACACCCAGTGAAATTGCAGAGCGCCAAATTTAAAAAAATCATTATAAAAATTCATAAAACATGCAAGTGTTATACATCATCTTAAAGATTAACTTCTTGTTCATCCAACCACGGTGTCAGATTTCAAAAAGGCTTTACGGCGAAAGTAAACCATGCGATTATCTGAGAACAGCGCCCAGCAGACAAATCATTACAAACAGTTACCAGCCAAGTAGAGGAGTTACACAAGTCAGAAATAGAGATAAAATGAATCACTTACCTTTGATGATCTTCATATGGTTGCACTCACAAGACTCCCATTTACTCAATAAATGTTCGTTTTGTTCGATAAAGTCACTCTTTATATCCAAAAACCTCGGTTTTGTTCACGCGTTTTGTTCAGTAATCCACAGGCTCACAACAGGCAGACGAAAAATCTGAAAAGTATCAGTAAAGTTTGTAGAAACATGTCAAACGATGTTTATAATCAATCCTCAGGTTGTTTTTAGTCATAATAATCAATACTATTTCAACCGGACAATAGCTTCGTCAATATAAAAGGAAAAACAAGAAAAGCGTGCTCTCGGGTCCCGCGCATGAAAAACCTCTGGGAAACTGCAGTGTCCACTCATTCAGACTGGTCTTACAAGCCTGAAACAATTTGTAAAGACTGTTGACATCTAGTGGAAGCCACAGGAAGTGCAATTTGAGTCCTAAGTCAATGGATACTGTAATGGCATTCAATAGAAAAATTAAAAAATTWAAAAATACCACTTCCTGATGGATTTTTCTCAGGTTTTTGCCTGCCATATCAGTTCTGTTATACTCACAGACATTATTTTAACAGTTTTGGAAACTTTGGAGTGTTTTCCATCCAAATCGACCAATTATATGCATATCCTAGCTTCTGGGCCTGAGTAGCAGGCAGTTTATCCTGTGCACGCTTTTCATCCGGAGGTGAAAATAGTGCCCCCTACCCTAATGAAGCCACATACCAGTTGTTTTCCAAGCTTGTTATCTAATATTACAAACACTGTAATGCAACACTGCAAGAATGCTTCAAGCCATGGTTAACTTTTACTTGGTACTCATCCCGGATCCGGGAGCACCCTCATCAGTAAAAAAGCTGACTAGCATAGCGCCACAAGTAAATACTAGCATCTAAATATCATGAAATCACAAGTCCAAGACACCAGATGAAAGATACACATCTTGTGAATCCAGCCATCATTTCTGATTTTTAAAATGTTTTACAGGGAAGACACAATATGTATTTCTATTAGCTAACCACGATAGCAAAAGACCAACTTTTTTTTTCCCACCATTTTTTTACTGCATAGGTAGCTATCACAAATTCGACCAAATAAAGATATAAATAGTCACTAACCAAGAAACAACTTCATCAGATGACAGTCTGATAACATATTTATTGTATAGCATATGTTTTGTTCGAAAAATGTGCATATTTCAGGTATAAATCATAGTTTTACATTGCAGCCACCATCACAAATCTCACCAAAGCAGCTAGAATAACTACAGAGACCAACGTGAATTACCTAAATACTCATCATAAAAACATTTATGAAAAATACACAGTGTACAGCAAATGAAAGACAAACATCTTGTGAATCCAGCCAATATTTCAGATTTTTTAAGTGTTTTACAGCGAAAACACAATATAGCATTATATTAGCTTACTACAATAGCCTACACACAGCCCATTCATTCAACATAACGTTAGCGATAGCGAATAAACCAGCAAAGGATATACATTTTTTCACTAACCTTCTCAAACTCCATCAGATGACAGTCCTATAACATCATATTACACAATACATATATGGTTTGTTCGAAAATGTGCATATTTAGAGCTGAAATCGGTGGTTATACAATGAGAATAGTAGCCAAACTGCAAACAAAATGTCGGGAGAAATCTTGGGAGAGGCACCTAATCTAATCAATAACTAATCATAAACTTGACTAAAAAATACAGGTTGGACAGCAAATGAAAGATACATTAGTTCTTAATGCAACCGCTGTGTTAGATTTTTTTAAATTAACGTTACTACGACATACAGCGTGCCTTAAAGCGAGACCCACCGAAATTAATGGCGGAATAATTTTTAACTTTTTCGACAGAAATACGAATTAACATCAAATAGTTCTTACTATTTGATAGCTTCCATCAGAATCTTGTACAAGTTGTCATTTGTCCAGAATAATCGTTGCTCGGTTGTAGAAGGTCGTCTTCAACTGCAGCAAACGTTAGCCATGTGGTGCAGACGTGTCCAACTCAGCATAACGCAGAACAAAGAAAATCCCGAAAATCGCAATATACTGATATAAACTGATATAACTCGGTTTAAAATAACTACATTATGATGTTTTTAACACGTATATTGAATAAAATCAGAGCCGGATATATCTAGCGCCTATAACAACAGCTTTTCAGGACGCAATCCTGAGGTCTGTCTCGCGTCATGACGAACGTAGAAAAGACTGCACACCCGGTTCCAAGAGCTCTTGTTCGGCTCAGATCTACCTAGACACCCCATTCCAATTCTCACTGCTTACTGACACTAGGGGAAGGCGTATGCAGTGCATGTAGACCATAGATTACATGCAAATTAAAATAACTGACTCTGGAACAGAGCCCCGATTTCAGATTTCTCACTTCCTGACAGGAAGTTTGCTGCAAAATGAGTTCTGTTTTACTCACAGATATAATTCAAACGGTTTTAGAAACTAGAGAGTATTTTCTATCCAATAGTAATAATAATATGCATATTGTACGAGCAAGAATTGAGTACGAGCAGTTTAATTTGGGAACTAATTTTTACAAAGTCGAAATGGCGCCCCCTATTGAGAAAAGGTTTTAAATCATGCTTATCTCATAGATGGTCAGTCCTGGTATCCATAACTCTGTCTAGGAATCTCAGTGGTTACATTTCTCCAGGTCCATCCCTCAGCTTTTTACCCAAACAGTGGTGGGGTGGCCATTCTTTTTATTTATTTGTCAAATTCCAGATTGCTTCTTTAAAGACAGTTACTACAGGGTGTATATATAGTGTTTTCTGTCTGCTGGTGATGCATTGTCCTGTGTGCTCTGTAGGAGGGTCTTTGGCTGTGGAGCGACGGGTCCAGGTTTAACTACCAGAACTGGGGCCCGGGTCAACACTCTAACTATAACCATGGTGTTATTAAGGACAACCACGAACGGCCAGAACCATTGTATGGAGATGAACTATGGAGGTACAATCCTGTCACCAGACTAGTTTCCAGACTAGTCTCCTGATCATTATACATCAAACATTTGGATAGTAGTAAAATACATCTTAAAGGGAATTTGTTCCTTTTCTAGCTACATATTTATAAAACAAAAATAATACCCACCTTTCTGTGTTTCCTCTTTCCCAGCTTCCCACTGCCAGAATGATGCCCCCTGCTGGTTTACATTTCCCTTCCTGTGTTCCAGAAAGCTGTGATGTCACATTTTGGGAGAGACAACATTGGAGAAGCTCTCTGGCATTTGAGATTGTTTTAAATAAATGCACCGTCTGCAATGTTACCTTTTGTTCAGTGGTCATTTATACAAAACACCAGCTGGATCCAACTGTGAAACTCTGCAGTGTGAAGTACCAAATAACATCTTTGGTAAATTAAAGGTTAAACAGTTGCTTATCTCACTTTGTAATACGTTTGATTGTCGTCAACATTTTCTACATTTTCATAGTCAAACCAGAGATGAACAATTGATGTAAATCACCATCATTATCATCATCATCATCATCTCACCATCGTCACATCGATTAATTATGTTTTCAAATTGCTTACACACATTTCTTACACCTGTCCAATCGTCTTAGATATCCTCATGTGCATAGGATGTAAGGTCTCAGGTAAGGGGTCAGGGTCAGGGTTAACGGTGACTGTACTRTAGTCCACTCCAGCCAAACTAGAGGTTAGATTTAGAATGAGRTCAGGGTTAACGGTCTAATGTACTGAACATTAGTGGTTCTATGAGCAAATACTGCCACCTGGTGGTCATTCAGTCCTAAAAACAGACCGACACTGTTGCTTCTGTATGGTATTCAATGACAGGAGTGGTCTGCTATAGTTGACAGAAAGGAGGAGAGGAGAGGTAGGCAACATTAGTAAAGTAGTATGTATTAGAATGAATGAAGAGAACTTGATATTTCAGTTGCAGCCTCGTCTATTATTATATTATTATATATTATTATATTATTATTATATTACAGCCAACTCAGAGAGTCTGTAGTAGATTAGCCAACTGGTTTACCTTTCTCCTCCTGGAAACTAATTGTAGAAATACAGCTGATAGAACTGCACAGCTACGCTGTTGATTAGTTGATTAAACTGTATAAATACGTTGTTGATTAGCTGATAAAACTATATAACTATATTATTGATTAGTTGATTAAACTATATAACTACGCTATTGATTAGTTGATAAACTATATAACTACGCTGTTGATTAAATGATAAAACTGAGAGTACAGAGCATGAGAAAAGACAGGAAGTGGATGATGAGAGACAGAACATGAGAGAAGACAGGAAGTGGATGGATGAGAGACAGAACATGAGAGAAGACAGGAAGTGGATGGATGAGAGACAGAACATGAGAGAAGACAGGAAAGTGGATGGATGAGAGACAGAACATGAGAGAGACAGGAAGTGGATGGATGACAGACAGAACAATGAGAGAAGACAGGAAGTGGATGGGATGAGAGAAGCATGAGAGAACAGGAAGTGGATGGATGAGAGACAGAGCATGAGAGAAGACAGGAGTGGATGGATGAGAGACAGAACATGAGAGGAGAAGAGGAGGGGAGGAGGGACTATCCCTCCTTCTTCCACTTGTTTAAGATCTACATGTTCACTGAAGACAGTCAGTCTAAATAGAACCCTATTCCCTATATAGTGCACTACTTTAGATCCCAGGCCTATTCCTATTATAGTACCACTACTTATAGACCAGAGCCTATTCCCTATATAGTGACTACTATAGACCAGAGCCCTATTCCCTATAGTCGACATCTTTACTATAGACAGCCCTATTCCCTATATATAGCAACTACTGATAGACCAGAGCCCTATTCCCTATATAGGTGAACTACTATAGACCAGAGCCCTATTCCCTATATAGTACACTACTATAGACCAGAGCCTTATTCGT
>NW_019946077.1:10921-20349 GCF_002910315.2 Salvelinus sp. IW2-2015
GAGCTGAAGTTAGAGAAGTACACACTTCATAGTGCTAGCTAGTGAGCTGAAGGTTAAAGGAAGTACACACTTCATAATGCTAGCTAGTGAGCTGAAGGTTAGAGGAAGTATACACTTCATAATGCTAGCTAGTGAGCTGAAGGTTAGAGGAAGTACACACTCCATAGTGCTAGCAGTGAGCTGAAGGTTAGAGGAAGTACACACTTCATAATGCTAGCTAGTGAGCTGAAGGTTAGAGGAAACACACTTCATAGTGCTAGCTAGTGAGCTGAAGGTGTAGAGGAAGTACACACTTCATAATGCTAGCTAGTGGCTGAAGGTTAGAGGAAGTACACACTCCATAATGCAGCTAGTGAGCTGAAGGTTAGAGGAAGTACACACTTCATAATGCTAGCTAGTGAGCTGAAGGTTAGAGGAAGTACACACTTCATAGTGCTAGCTAGTGAGCTGAAGGTTAGAGGAAGTACACACTTCATAATGCTAGCTAGTGAGCTGAAGGTTAGAGGAAGTACACACTTCATAATGCTAGCTAGTGAGCTGAAGGTTAGAGGAAGTACACTTCATAATGCTAGCTAGTGAGCTGAAAGTTATAGGGAGTACACACTTCATAATGCTAGCTAGTGAGCTGAAGGTTAGAGGAAGTATACACTTCATAATGCTAGCTAGTGAGCTGAAGGTTAGAGGAAGTACACACTTCATAATGCTAGCTAGTGAGCTGAAGGTTAGAGGAATGACACACTTCATAATGCTAGCTAGTGAGCTGAAGGTTAGAGGAAGTACACTTCATAATGCAGCTAGTGAGTGAAGTTATAGGTAGTACACACTTCATAATGCTAGCTAGTGAGCTGAAGGTTAGAGGAAGTACACACTTCATAATGCTAGCTAGTGAGCTGAAGGTTAGAGGAAGTACACACTTCATAATGCTAGCTAGTGAGCTGAAGGTTAGAGGAAGTACACACTTCATAATGCTAGCTAGTGAGCTGAAGGTTAGAGGAAGTACACACTTCATAATGCTAGCTAGTGAGCTGAAGGTTAGAGGAAGTATACACTTCATAATGCTAGCTAGTGAGCTGAAGGTTAGAGGAAGTACACACTTCATAATGCTAGCTAGTGAGCTGAAAGTTAGAGGAAGTACACACTTCATAATGCTAGCTAGTGAGCTGAAGGTAGAGGAAGTACACACTTCATAATGCTAGCTAGTGAGCTGAAGGTTAGAGAAGTACACACTTCATAATGCTAGCTAGTGAGCTGAAGGTTAGAGGAAGTACACACTTCATAATGCTAGCTAGTGAGCTGAAGGTTAGAGGAAGTACACTTCATAATGCTAGCTAGTGAGCTGAAGGTTAGAGGAAGTACACACTTCATAATGCTAGCTAGTGAGCTGAAGGTTAGAGGAAGTACACTTCATAATGCTAGTTAGTGAGCTGAAGGTTATAGGTAGTACACACTTCATAGTGCTAGCTAGTGAGCTGAAGGTTAGAGGAAGTACACACTTCATAATGCTAGCTAGTGAGCTGAAGGTTAGAGGAAGTACACACTTCATAATGCTAGCTAGTGAGCTGAAGGTTAGAGGAAGTACACTTCATAATGCTAGCTAGTGAGCTGAAAGTTATAGGTAGTACACACTTCATAGTGCTAGCTGGTTCAAATCTGTACAAAAAAGACCTTCCGAAATGAAGCTCTAGTGCTTATTTCCGACTTTGGAACTTGTATCGCTGAGTTTCTGACAGAATCCAAACTCACCACAAAATGACATAATTTGCAGTAGGATGGTGCAAAGGTACTTAAGTGACAATACTTGAAAGTACTACTTAAGTTGTTTTTTGGGGTATCTGTACTTTACTATTTACATTTTTTTACAACTTTACTTCACACATTCCTAAAGAAAATATTGTACTTTTTACTCCATACATTTTCCCTGACACCCAAAAGTGGGGCCAATTCACGCACTTATCCAGAGAAGGTCCCTGGCCATCCCTACTGCCTCTGATCTGGCAGACTCACTAAACACAAAATGATCCTTTTTAAATGATGTCTGAGTGTTGGAGTAAGCCCCTGGCTATTCGTAATAAAAAAAAATAAAAAAATGTTGCCGTCTGGTTTGCTTCATATAGGAATTTGAAATGATTTATACTTTTACTTTTGATACTTAGGTATATTTTAGCAATTACGTTTGATGTTGATGCTTAAGTATATTTTAAGCCAAAATACTTTAAAGACTTTTTTCTCAAGTAGTATTTTACTGGGTGACTTTCACTTTTAATTGAGTCATTTTCTATTAAGGTATATTTACTTTTACTCCAGTATGACAATGAGGTACTTTTTACAACCACTGGAGCCAAACAGGCACGGGACCAGCTCATTAGATCTCTAATCAACAGCGTAGCTATATAGTTTATTCAACTAATCAACAACGTAATTTTATCAACTAATCAACAACGTAATTTTATCCAACTAATCAACAATGTAATTTTATCAACTAATCAACAGTGTAGTTATATAGTTTAATCATTTAATCAACAGCGTAGTTATATAGTTTAATCATTGAATCAACAGCGTAGTTATATAGTTTAATCATTTAATCAACAGCGTAGTTATATAGTTTTAATCAACAGCGTAGTTATATAGTTTAATCAACAGCGCTAGTTATATAGTTTATCATTTAATCAACAGCGTAGTTAATAGTTTATCATTTAATCAACAGCGGTAGTTATATAGTTTAATCAAACAGCGTAGTTATATAGTTTTATCATTTAATCAACAGCGTAGTTATATAGTTTAATCAACAGCGTATTATATAGTTTACATTCAACAGCGTAGTTATATTCTGTCTCTCCTCCTCCACTCCGTCTTCCTCCCTCATTGCGTCTCTGTTCCAGAACAGTTTGTGAAGTTGGAGTCCCTCGTTGCCAAGCGACCTGCTTCAACAGCCTCTGTCCTATTACCTCCTCCCTCCTCTTCCTCTCTCTCCTCTTCCTCCCCCTGTCGTCAGCACTCCTCCGCTGAGACGGCTAATTTCTTCTCCATCTTAAGAGGCATGCTAGACTTCCGGGGTTTCTTCTTGGGGGCGGGATCAGCGGAAGTATACCAACATCCTTGATTGGATGACCCGAGAGCCTTGGCCCCTCCCATTGACCCGGAGGAAGAAGCCAATTGGTCCAACAGRGACGAGGAGGAGGGAAGAGGGGAGGTCTGTCGTGTAGAACGGTAGAACTGAGACAGTGGTTGGACTTCTCCCAGAGAAGAAACCAATCGCTGGGTCTGAAAGGAGGACAGAGGAGCAGTGATGCCCACTGAGGGATGCCCTGTCCTGGGGAAGATGGGCCCCCTGTGGGGGTCTGGGCTGGAGGGTTTGTCTGGCTCTGGGTGGGGGGCTGGGGTGGGGTTTGAAAGGTGAGTCAGAGGGGTGTGTTGTTGTTGCTGCTGTGGATGCCGGGGGTGGTTTAGGGGTACGGCTGTGGCTATTTTGTGGTGCCCCTGTTGTTTATGGAGTTTGTCATAGGTGTGTGTGTGTCGGTTACGGGTGTCGTCACAGGTGTGCGTGTGTTGACTCCAGGTGTGTGTGTGTCGTGTGTGTGCCGTCTCCCTGTCTCTGTGTGGCGTTGGTGCGTGTCTAAGTGTATCCATGTGTAATCTGGGATTGGGGTTAGCGCTGTGTCTGTTGCGGCTCCGTAGTGAGCTGAAAACCACGCTGCACCCGTCCACAGTGCACCTGTGTTTTATCTTGAGGTGTACCGCGTTGTAGTGGATCTTCAACGTTCCTTTGTCATAGAAGCTCTTGTCGCAGGCACCACAGCAAACCCTGCCCTTACGGAGGGAGGGCGAGACCTCCTGGGAAGAGCCAGCCCTACGGAGGGAGGCGAGACCTCTGGAAGAGCCAGCCCTTAGGGAGGGAGGGCGAGACCTCTGGGAAGAGCCAGCCCTTACGGAGGGAGGGCGAGACCTCTGGGAAGAGCCAGCCCTTAGGGAGGAGGGCGAGACTCTGGGGAGGAAGCCAGCCCTTTACGGAGGGAGGGCGAGACCTCTGGGAAGAGCCAGCCCTTAGGGAGGGAGGAGGAGCAGTGGGGAGAGGACACATCAGGGAAGAGCCTGTCTTTACGGAGGGAGGAGGTGTTGTTGCTGTCGTTTTTGGACAGCCCAAAGTTCTTCTTCTGTAGCTCAGGGTTGGTTACTAGGTAACTGTGTCGACGGCGGTGGAGGCGTTGATCGTCATGGTTACCGGCCGGCTGCTGCTGGTCGTGGTGTGGCTGCCATGACGACGACCTCGTCGGAGACTCGTTGGGTTCAGGTTTAGGTTCCATCGTCTTGGTCCCAGTTCCGTTTCCCATTTCTCCTCCTAGACCGTTAACGGCAGCCGGTACCRGACTCACCAGGTTACCATATGGAGACACAGTCAGAGATCCAGACTCAGACACACTGCTTTCTGACTGGTGCTGTGGTCCTTCGCCCCGTTTGACCCTCCCAGGCCTCCGTAGTCCACCCAGCCTGGTGGGAGGGGCCATACCCTGCAAGGGGGAGGGGCTATGGAACTGGAATGGGAGGAGCATAGAGAGACTGGCGGGAAAGTTATCAAAATGGTGGAGATTGGCAGGACTGCCCTTCTCAAAATGGACACTCGCCGGACATCCCTTCTCAAAATGGTGCCCAGTCGCCGGAATGCCCTTCTCAAAATGGTGTCCGGTCGCCGGAATGCCCTTCTCAAAATGGTGGATGCTAGCAGGACTGCCCTTCTCAAAATGGTGAACACTCACAGGACTGCCCATCTCAAAATGCCCGCTCTGCCTGTTGCTCTCAATGAACGCTTGGATGTTGGAGTCCGTCCGGGAGGAGGAGGGACCAGAGAGGTCATTTCCCAGTGAGTCCTGAAAGGTCATGAGCTCTACGATTGTCCGCGTCTCTCCGAACCTCAGGAACTGTTGTAGAGTCACAATCTCTTCCTTATGACAGACCACTGTCCAACGGTCCAATACGCTGCCGGAGGAGTTCTAGAGGGGGGAAAGAGAGGGGGGGAGGGGAGAGACAGTACAGACTCAGTGAGCATTGCCTTGCTATTGAGAAAGGCTGCTGTAGGCAGACCTGGCTCTCAAGAGAAGACAGGCTATGTGCACACTGTCCACAAAATGAGGTGGAAACTGAGCTGCACTTCCTAACCTCCTGCCAAATGTAAGACCATATTAGAGACACATATTTCCCTCAGATTACACAGACCCCTCCCTGTCTTTGTGGTTGATCTGTGTTTGAAATGCATGCTCGACTGAGGAACCTTACAGATAATTGTACGTGTGGGGTACAGAGATGAGGAAGTCATAAAAATAACATGTTAAACACTATTATTGTGACTTGTGAAGCACATTTTACTCCAGAACGTATTTTATTTATTTAGGCCATAACAAAAAGAGTTGAATACTTATTGACTCAAGACATTTCAGCTTTTTCATTTTTTATTTGTTTCAAAAAACTTCGACAACCCAAAATAAATGTGGACATTATGGGGTATTGTGTGTAAATCATTGACACAAAAATAAAAAAAATAAACAATTCAGGCTGTAATACAATAAAATGCAGAATAAGTTAAGGGTGTAAATACTTCCTAAATTATCTTCCGTGTTCTAACTGCTCACAACTGTTTATGTATTGCAGGTTCTATACATTCTACACAGTCTGGATGGACCCTTCAGACTACTGTAGAGGTACATACTACAGGTAGGAGGGATAGAGGGTACATACTACAGGTAGGGGGGGATAGAGGGTACAGGTAGGAGGGATTAGAGGGTACATACTACAGGTAGGGGGGATAGAGGGTAGAGGGCATACTACAGGTAGGGGGATAGAGGGTACATATACTACAGGTAGGGAGGGATAGAGGGGTAGAATACTACCAGGTTAGGGGGGATAGAGGGTACATACTACAGGTAGGGGGATAGAAGGGTATCTACAGGTAGGTGGGGATAAGGGGTACAATACTACGAGGTAGGGGGATAGAGGGTACAATACTACATGTAAGGGATAGAGGGTACATACTACAGGTAAGGAGGGGATAGAGGGTACATACTACATGTAGGGGGATAGAGGGTAAGCTACTACAGTAGGGGCATAGAGGGTACATACTACAGGTAGGGGAGAAGGGTCCATACTACAGGTAGGCGGATAGAGGGTACATACTACAGGTAGGAGGGATAGAGGGTACATACTACAGGTAGGGGGATAGAGGGACATACTAACAGGTAGGGGGTAGAGGGTACATATACAGGTAGGGGATAGAGGGTACATACTACAGGTAGGGAGGGATAGAGGGTACATACTACAGGTGGGAGGATAGAGGGTACAACTAGGTAGGGGGATGAGGGTACATACTACAGGTAGGGGGATAGAGGGTCATCTAACAGGTAGGGGGATAGAGGGTACATACTACAGGTAGGGGGGATATAGAGGGTAACATACTACAGTAGGGGGATAGAGGGTACATACTACAGGTAGGAGGGATAGAGGGTACATACTACAGGTAGGAGGGATAGGAGGGTACATACTACAGGTAGGGGGATAGAGGGTACATACTACAGGTAGGTGGATAGAGGGTACATACTACAGGTAGGGGTGATAGAGGGTACATACTACAGGTAGGGGGATAGAGGGTACATACTACAGGTAGGAAGGGATGAGGGTACATACTACAGGTAGGGGGGATAGAGGGTACATACTAAGTTTGTTAATTCTTTGTGGGTCTGTGTAATCTGAGGGAAATATGTGTCTCTAATATGGTCTTACATTTGGCAGGAGGTTAGGAAGTGCGCTCAGTTTCCACCCTCATTTTGTGGACAGTGTGCACATAGCCTGTCTTCTCTTGAGAGCCAGGTCTGCTACAGCACCTTTCTCAATAGCAAGGCAATGCTCACTGAGTCTGTACTGTCTCTCCCCTCCCCCCCTCTCTTTCCCCCCTCTTAGAACTCCTCCGGCAGCGTATTGAACCGTTGGACAGTGGTCTGTCATAAGGAAGAGATTGTGACTCTACAACAGTTCCTGAGGTTCGGAGAGCGCGGACAATCGTAGAGCTCATGACCTTTCAGGACTCACTGGGAAATGACCTCTCTGGTCCCTCTCCTCCCGGACGGACTCCAACATCCAAGCGTTCATTGAGAGCAACAGGCAGAGCGGGCATTTTGAGATGGCAGTCCTGTGAGTGTTCACCATTTTGAGAAGGGCAGTCTTGCTAGCATCCACCATTTTTGAGAAAGGGCATTCGCGACTGGGCCACCATTTTGAGAAGGGATGTCCGGCGAGTGTCCATTTTGAGAAGGGCAGTCCTGCCAATCTCCACATTTTGGATAACTTTCCGCCAGTTCTCTCTATGCTCCTCCCATTCCAGTTCCATAGCCCCTCCCCCTTGAAGGGTATGGCCCCTCCACCAGGCTGGGTGGACTACGGAGGCCTGGGAGGGTCAAACGGGGGCGAAGGAAACCACAGCACAGTCAGAAAGCAGTGTGTCTGAGTCTGGATCTCTGACTGTGTCTCCATATGGTAACCTTGGTGAGTCTGGTACCGGCTGCCGTTAACGGTCTAGGAGGAGAAATGGGAAACGGAACTGGGACCAAGACGATGGAACCTAAAACCTGAACCAACGAGTTCTCGACGAGGTCGTCGTCATGGCAGCCACACCACGACCAGCAGCAGCCGGCCGGTAACCATGACGATCAACGCCTCCACCGCGTCGACACAGTTACCTAGTAACCAACCCTGAGCTACAGAAGAAGAACTTTGGGCTGTCAAACGACAGCAACAACACCTCCTCCCTCCGTAAGACAGGCTTCTTCCTGATGTGTCTTCTCCCCTCGCTCCTCCTCCCTCCCTAAGGGCTGGCTCTTCCAGAGGTCTCGCCCTCCCTCCGTAAAGACAGGCTCTTCCCTGATGTGTCTTCTCCCCCACTGCTCCTCCTCCCTCCTTCCCTAAGGCTGGCTGCTTCCCAGAGGTCTCGCCCTCCCTTCGTAAGGGCTGGCTCTTCCCAGAGGTCTCGCCCTCCCTCCGTAAAGACAGGCTCTCCCTGATGTGTCCCTCTCCCCCCTGCTCCTCCTCTCCTCCCTCAAGGGCTGGCTTCTCCACAGAGTGGCTCGCCCTCCTCCGTAAGGGCTGGCTCTCCCCAGAGGTCTCGCCCTCCCTCCGTAAGGGCTGGCTCTTCCCGAGGTCTCGCCCTCCTCCGTAAGGGCTGGCTCTTCCCAGGAGGCCTGCCTCCCTCCGTAAGGGCAGGGTTTGCTGTGGTGCCTGCGACAAGAGCTCTATGACAAAGGAACGTTGAAGATCCACTACAACGCGGTACACCTCAAGATAAAACACAGGTGCACTGTGGACGGGTGCAGCGTTGGTTTTCAGCTCACTACGGACCGCAACAGACACAGCGCTAACCGCCAATCCCAGATTACACATGGATACACTTAGACACGCACCAACGCCACACAGAGACAGGGAGACGGCACACACACGACACACACACACCTGGAAGTAACACACGCACACTGTGACGACACCCGTAACCGACACACACACACCTATGACAAACTCCAATAACAACAGGGGCCCACAAAATAGCCACAGCCGTACCCTAAACCACCCCCGGCATCCACCAGCACAACAACAACAACCCCTCCTAAGACTCACTTTCAAACCCCACCCGCACCCACCAGAGCCAGGACAAACCCTCCAGCCCAGACCCCCAAGGGGCCCATCTTTCCCCATGGACAGGCATCCTGCAGTGGGCGCATCACTGCTCCTCTGTCCTCCTTTTCAGACCCAGCGATGGTTTCTTCTCTGGAGAAGTCCAACCACTGTCTCAGTCTAACCGTTTCTACACGACAGACCTCCCTTCTTCCCTGCCTCCTCGTCTCTGTTGGACCAATTGGTTCTTCCTTCCGGTCAATGGGAGGGCCAAGGCTCTCGGGTTCATCCAATTCCAGGAATGTTGGTATACTTCCGCTGATCCCGCCCCCAAGAAGAAACCCCGAACGTCTAGCATGCCTCTTAGATGGAGAAGAAATTAGCCGTCTCAGCGGAGGAGTGGCTGGACGAGCAGGGGAGGAAGAGGAGAGAGAGGAAGAGAGAGGGAGAGGTATGGACAGAGGCTGTTGTGAAGCAAGGTCGCTTGGCAACGAAGGGACTCCAACTTTCCAAACTGTTCGGCGAACGAATTGGGAGAAGCGGCAATAGAGGGGAGGACAAGAGGAACGAGAGTGGATGGAGGAGAGAACATGAAGACAGAGTGAGATGAAGATGAAGACAGACTGAAGAGACCAGAGTGGATGGATGAGAGACAGAATGAAAGACAGATGAAGAGAAGACATGTAGAAGAGGATGGATGAGATGAAGAAGACAGAATGAGAGAGCAGAATGTGAGAGGAAGACAGAGAGAGAGACATGGAATGGATGAGAGACAGAACATGAGA
>NW_019946077.1:22649-32610 GCF_002910315.2 Salvelinus sp. IW2-2015
GGAGGTTTTCCATTTTGATTTTTTTTGAAAAGCAGACGCTGCATATCCCTTTGATCACGGTGAAGTTATTAGTTACACTTTGGATGGTGTATCAATACACCCAGTGACTACAAAGATACAGGCGTCCTTCCTAACTTAGTTGCCGGAGAGGAAGGAAACCGCTCAGGGATTTCATCATGAGGCCAATGGTGACTTTAAAACAGTTACAGAGTTTAATGGCTGTGATCGGAGAAAACTGAGGATGGATCAACAACATTGTAGTTACTCCACAATACTAACCTAAATGACAGAGTGAAAAGAGTAATTCAAGTTTTGACTTAAATCGGCTTGAAATTCTATGGCAAGACTTGAAAATGGCTGTCTAGCCAATAACTTGACAGAGCTTGAAGACTTTTTAAAATAGACAAATATTGTCCAATCCAGGTGTGGAAAGCTGTTAGAGACTTACCCCGAAAGATTCACAGCTGTAATCGCTGCCAAAGGTGATTCTAACATGTATTGACTCAGGGGCTGTGAATACTTATGTAAATGAGACATTTCTGTATTTCATTTTCAATACATTTGCAAAAATGTCTCAAAACATGTTTTCACTTTGGCATTGTGGGGTATTGTGATGTCATTATGGGGTATTGTGATGTCGTTATGGGGTATTGTGATGTCGTTATGGGGTATTGTGATGTCATTATGGGGTATTGTGATGTCGTTATGGGGTATTGTGTGTAGATGAGTGAGAAAAAAAACGATTTAATCCATTTTGAATACAAGCTGTAAAACTAAGTGTGGAATAAGTCAAGGGGTATGAATACTTTCTGAAGGCACTGTATATACATGTGTAATAATTTATAAAGCATTTAATAATTTTATACAAATTTATTATATAAATATATATGATATCCATTTCTAAACTTGTACACTACCGGTCAAAAGTTTTAGACGACTTACTCTATTTTCTACATTGTAGAATAATAGTGAAGACATCAAAACTATGAAATAACACAYMTGGAATCATGTAGTAACCAAAAAAAAGTGTTAAACAAMTRWAAAAATATTTTAGATTTTAGATTYTTCAAAGTAGCCACCCTTTGYCTTGATGACAGCTTYGCACACTCTTGGCATTCTCTCAACCAGCTTCATGATGTAGTCACCTGGAATGCATTTCAATTAACAGGTGTGCCTTCTTAAAAGTTAATTTGTGTAGAAAATAGTAAAAAATTAAGAAAAAAACCCTGAWTGAATAGGTGTTCTAAAACTTTTCACCGGTAGTATATAAGCATGTATAATGGCTTATTAATTATATACATTTCTAAACATATATAATCATGCATAATGGATTATTAATGATATACTGACTATTGAAATGAGCACCTTAATGTAATTTAAATGTAACATGAAAGTATAAATTATTCATGAACCTGTATTATTGATATTGTTTATATTCATATTCATATTACAGTTATTATTATTACTTAGTTATAATTATTACTTTAGTTATAATTATTGTTATTTAGTGTTAGTATTATTATTATATATATTATTATTATTAGAGTTATTATTAGAGGTATTATTATTATAGTTATTATTTAGTGTTAGTATTACTATTATAATTATTATTACTTTAGTTATACGTATTGTTATTTTGTGTTACTATTATTATTATAGTTATTATTATTTTTATTATAGTTATTATTATAGGTATTATTATAATTATTGTTATTTAGTGTTGGTATTATTATCATAGTTATTATTAGTATAATTGTAGTTAATATTATTATTATTATTATTATTTAGTGTTAGTATTAGTGTTAGTATTATTATTATAGTTATTATTATGGTAATAGTTCTAATTATAATTAAAATTATTATAGTTATTATTGTTATGAATATAGTTATTATTATTATTATTATAGTTATAGATATTAGTATTATTATTATAGTTAATATTATTATTGTAGTTATAGATATTAGTATTATTATTATAGTTAATATTATTAATATAGTTATTATTATTTTATATTTACTGCTATTATTATTATTAGTATAGCTAGTATTATCGTTGTAATTATTATTATTATTATATTGATTGTTATTTAGTGTTATTATATTATTATTGCTGTTATTATTGTTATTTTGTGTTATTATTATTGTTTTTATTGTTATTATTGCTGCTATTATTGTTGTTGTTATTTAGTGGTATCATTATAATCATTTAGTGTTATTATTAGTATTGTTGGTATTATTGTTATTATTCATAGTGTTGCTGTTGTTGTTACTATTATTGTTTTGTGGTGTTATTATTATTAATATTTCTGTTGTTATTGTTATTTAGTGCTATTATTATTGTTGTTATTATTGTTGCTATTATTGTTGCTTTTATTGTTGTTGATTTTGCTGTTATTATTGTTATTTAGTGTTATTATTATTATTATTTAGTGTTATTATTAAGAGCTACCGTACCTGATCCTGGGTCAGTACACTCAGCAGTCTGTCTAATAGGATCTTCAGTCTGATGGGGAGAGCCGTGGCTCCATAAAGGACCAGGGAGGCCAGGTCAAATACTACCCCAGGATGGGCCACCTCTACCTGGGTAGCGGAGAGCAGGGGCTGGGCAGGCTGGAAGAGCTTGTCCAACGCTGGAGGTTGAGGAGGGAGAGGAAGAGGGGAAAAGATACACAATATGGTCACAGCAATAAAATGTGGTGCAGCTGTAGAACTTTTTGAGGATCTGATTCATGTTGATAGATTTAGACACAGATGTCTCTCTCTCTTCTACCTCTCTCTCTCTCTCTCTCTAGGTGTTTTTGCCAGTGAGTCATACCAGCAGTTGTGATATTTAAGTAGACATTCTAAACGCTGTAGTACATTCTATCAGCTTTCTGTTACGTTATAGACTTAAAACTTACCGGATTCTGCTTAAGTTTAGCAGTCCGACCCGATAATGAGGGACTATGTAGTTGAATATCTTATAGCTTATGTACCTAAACAGGAAGTGCACTTGTAAACGGGAGAGTCAATAGTTGTTGTTTACGGAAAGGGTTGTATTAAAAAGCTCAGATACGTTTCCAACACACTTATAACTGTGGTGATTAGGCGTCAACTCTCATTGGAAACATGTATTTAGATTCGCATGTTCGCCACTAACAATTCACGAAGAAAAGTACTGTCGCAGCACTACACACAAAGCTACACACACACAGCTGATGTGAGACAAGAGAGGAAAACTGATGTAATGGCGGGTAGAGTAAGAAATGACTGTTTGAGAACACGGAAGCGTGAATCAAGGTTACACCAGTTTTGTAATCGGAGTCCACATCGTTGTGTAAATGGGAACCGTCAAAGACACGTAAAGAAGTAGATTCTTTCTCTGAACACTTTAAGATAACCCTGTTAATAAAGAGCTCAGGTATTGTGCCCGGATGAGAACTGTAAGGATGGTGGGTTACTAGGAGATGGATTTCAATGCGAGAGAGCAAATTCCAGATTTTTTGATACTCACTCGATTTACTTGAAAATGCACGAACATTATAGGAAAAGTACCACAGGTCATCAAGCCGTAGGTGACATTGAAACCGGCCTCGGTCCATAGAGACGGACCCATAACGTTTAACTGTCGATAGTCGAATTCACAGGTACGCAACAAATCGTACGTCTATCGCCTCTGAAATGTGGATTTTCCTATCGACGCGAAAACTTGGATTCGAGGTCGCCTCACCTAAGGCCCCACAATGTCAGAACTACGGAACCTCGCAGCTAGAAGTACTACGTGTTATATGTTTTTAATGGGTTAAAACAGAAGGCACTGGTGCATTTTGTGGGCCTGCTCTGAAATTTGATATGTTGGCTTCTAAACGGAGTTGGAAAAGTGAGTTTGGTGTCAGTTTGTATCAGTTTGGTGTCTGAATATATCTATATTGACTGATGGACACTGGACTTGCTAGTTGACTTTTGTACATTTGCAATATGTTTAAACAGTGAGGTAGTTCCATCACCAAAATGACATTCTGAATCCACCAACGAGCGATGGAGAAGAACCAGAATCACTGCCCGGCCATCCGAGTTCACGCGCCAGTCAATTTCGCATTCCTGCAGTATTTTTGAGCATGTCAAATTCGTGATGGTATATGCCCATTGAAACATATTGCAATGCACAGTACATTGAATCCCAGTCATATGTTTCATGTTTAATATTTCATGTTTCATGTTTCATGTTTTTGGGTTACCAGGGGATTTTTCAAAACGGTTTTAAATGCTTTTAGGGGCATCCAGAATCCCATGCCCGCTATGGGAGCACTATAACTACGGCCCCAATCAATGGGTCCTGGCCTGAGTGATTTCATGGAGGTTTTCAAAAAGTCAAAAAATATTATTGTTTTTTTCTTCTCGAAGAAATTCTGTAGCAGCTTAGTTTCCGTCCTCCTCTTGGTAGCACATTGACTGCAATACAAAACCGATAGAGGGCTCATGGTTCTCACCCCCTGTCCATAGATTACACAGTATTTTTAGAACAATGTTACAGAGGTAGTCCTCCAGCCTATCAGAGCTTCTTACAGCATGAACTGACATGTTGTCCACCCAATCAAAGGATCAGAGGAATTAATTCTAGTACTGAAAAGCATAAGCTACAGCCTAGCTAGCATGCAGTGTATCAAATGTGGTGAGTAGTTTGAACTAGAGAGAGCAACATTGAAACATTTTTTTCTGTTAAATCAATCTTGATCAATTTCTTCAGAAATGGGATGGGGAAAGCAAACTTGACTGACACCTGCACAGAGCCCTGAATCACAACCCTTGATATTGGAGTGCCAGACTTGTGAACCAGGCACATAATCGCCCAACATCCGTGCCCGACCTCACTAATGCTCTTAAGGCTGAATGGAAGCAAGTCCCCGCAGCAATGTTCCAAACATCTAAGTGGGAGAGCCGTTCCCAGAAGGGCGTAGCGGCTGTTATAGCAGCAATGTTCCATCATCTAAGTGGAAAGCCTTCCAGAAGAGTGGAGGCTGTTATAGCAGCAATGTTCCTATCATCTAAGTGGAAAGCCTTCCAGAAGAGTGGAGGGCTTGTTATAAGCAGCAATGTTCAATCATCTAAGTGGAATAAGCCTTCCAGAAAGAGTGGATGCTGTTATAGCAGCAAATGTTCCATCATCTAAGTGGAAAGCCTTCCCAGAAGAGTGGATGCTGTTATCAGAAGCAAAGGGGGACCAGCAAGATGTCCACATACTTTTGGCATGTTGACTATGATGCTAATATGGTGACTACAATGTAGGCTGTGTGTAGCGGTTTAACGGTTTGATATGAAGGTTTGGCATGGAAAGTTTTTTTTTCATCTTGGTCACAGACAGCTGTTTTGTTGTTGGATTTTAAGTCCATCAAGAGAAAAGGTGAAAGAAGGAGGACAGATAGATTTTAGATGGAATTATACAACAGATCAGAGTGATCATGCTGTTTGTATGTGGCTGCTATGACAGTGATCATGCTGTTTGTACTGGCTGCTTGAGGGATCATGCTGTTTGTAATGTGGCTGCTATGACAGTGATCGATGCTGTTTTGTATGTGCTGCTATGACAGTGATCATGCTGTTTGTATTGTGGCTGCTATGACAGGGATCATGCTGTTTGTATGTGGCTGCTATGACGTGAATGTGTTTCGTAATGTGGTGCTATGACAGTGATCATGCTGTTTGTATGTGCTTGTATGACAGTGATCATGCTGTTGTATGTGGCTGCTATGACAGGGATTGTGTCTGATTTGTGATGTGGCTGTATGACAGTGATCATGCTGTTGTATGTGGCTGCTATGACAGGGATCATGCTGTTATGTATGATGGCTGTCTATTGACAAAGCTGATCCATGCTGTTGTATGTGGCTGCTATGACAGGGATCATGCTGTTTGATGTGGCTGCTATGACAGGTTCAGCTGTTTGTATGTGGGCTGCATGACAGGATCATGCTGTTTGTATGTGGCTGCTATGACAGGGATATGCGTTTTGTGTGCCTGCTATGACAGTGACTGTGTTTGTATGTGGCTGCTATGACAGTGATCATGCTGTTTGTATGTGGCTGTATGACAGTGATCATGCTGTTTGTATGTGGCTGCTATGACAGGGAGCGTCTGATTTGTATGTGCTGCTATGACATTGGATCAGCTGTTTGTATGTTGCTGCTAAGACAGGAATCATGCTGTTTGTATGTGGCTGCTATGACAGGAATCATGCTGTTTGTATGTGGCTTGCTAATGACAGGGATCATGCTGTTTGTATGTGGCTGCTATACAGGAATCATGCTGTTTTGTATGTGGCTGCTATGACAGGGATCAATGCTGTTTGTATGTGGCTGCTATGACAGGAATCATGCTGTTTGTATGTGGCTGCTATGACAGAATCATGCTGTTTGTATGTGGCTGCTCATGACAGGAAATCATGCTGTTTGTATGTGGCTGTAGACGGATCAATGCTGTTTGTATGTGGCTGCTATGAAGAGGGATCATGCTGTTTGTATGTGCTGCTATGACAAGTTATCACTAGCTGTTTGGTATGTGGCTGCTATGACAGGGATCATGCTGTTTGTATGTGGCTGCTTGACAGGGATCAATGGCTGTCTTGTATGTGGCTGCTATGTACAGTGAACTGTGTTTGTACGTGGCTGCTATGACAGTGAACTGTGTTTGTACGCTGGCTGCTATGACATGAACTGTGTTTGTACGTGGCTGCTATGACAGTGAACTGTGTTTGCAAGTGATCAGCGGGTGTACTCTCTTTTCCGCCCGATTCTGTTGACAAATGTTTTGTAAATGGAAGCAAACGGAACCGAATGAAACAGGGATAAACATACCTGAATTTGTCCAAATAGAATAGAAACTCTCGTTTGCAACTGTTGGACTAATGATTACACCTGTATCAGCTAGTTGCAGCCAAGAGTGTGCAAGGAGGTATTGGAATGTGTCAATGTCTGTCACCTTGACTCTATTTCTCTCGACCTGTGTACACCTACGTTGTCATCTTTCATTCATAGGCCAGGTTGTATCAACCTCATGATGGGTACAAGGACATTCTAGTATCATGCAGTAACCTAAACCTATCACTGTTACATTTGAACTGGGTGAATATGAATGACAGTAAACCTAAACCTATCCTGTTACATTGAACTGGGTGAATATGAATGACAGTAACCTAAACCTATCACTGTTACATTGACTGGGTGAATATGAATGACAGTAACCTAAACCTATACTGTTACTTTGAACTGGGTGAATTGAATGATCAGTAACCAACCTATCAGCTGTTACATTGAACTGGGTGAATATGAATGACAGTAACCTAAACCTATCACTGTTACATTGAACTGGGTGAATATGAATGACAGTAACCTAAACCTATCACTGTTACATTGAACTGGGTGAATATGAATGACAGTAACCTAAACCTATCACTGTTACATTGAAAGGGTGAATATGAATGACAGTAACCTAAACCTACTCACTGTTACATTGAACTGGGTGAATATGAATGACAGTAACCTAAACCTATCACTGTTACATTGAACTGGGTGAATATGAATGACAGTAACCTAAACCTATCACTGCTACATTGAACTGGGTGAATATGAATGACAGTAACCTAAACCTATCACTGTTACATTGAACTGGGTGATATGAAATGACAGTAACCTAAAACCTATCACTGTTACATTGAACTGGGTGAATATGAATGACAGTAACCTAAACCTATCACTGTTACATTGAACTGGGTGAATATGAATGACAGTAACCTAAAACCTATCACTGTTACATTGAACTGGGTGATTATGAATGACAGTAAACCTAACCTATCACTGTTACATTGAACTGGTGAATATGAATGACAGTAACCTAAACCTATCACTTGTTACATTGAACTGGGTGAATATGAATGACAGTAACCTAAACCTATCACTGTTACATGACTGGGTGAATATGAATGACAGTACCTATTAAAGGCTGATTTACCTAGTTCGTAGAAAAACGAGGGTCGAGCGAGTTAACCAACCCTGTGTTTATACTTTACACAGAAGTGAGATGTTGGAAGTTGTGCAGACGAGCTTTTGTAATGAGAAAGGGAGAATGAAGTGATCATACGGGATTCAAAGAGAGGACCAGTGTCGAACCTGGCAATCCGACGATTGCTTTTGTATAATCAGTCGCTACGATGAAGCGTTAGTTCTAGTAGCCACACCTTGCTGATAAAGGATTGCAGTGATGATTATAAACCTGTTACCTGATAAAGTGACGCTCGCTATGGTCCACAGCATCCAAGAGTTTTAGAGTGGTGTCACCATTAATCAAGAGCTAGCAGGAAGTACAACCTGCTTCCCTGCTGCTTAGGGAGAGACATGAGGAGCCTACTTTAAATCTCAGCTTCGTAATTATTAACTTACTCGTATGTTTGTTCAATGTGAAAAAAAATGGTTAATCCAAAGTTCAATATACAGTTTAGACGGGAACCTGCTCGATGAAAGAACTGTCCAATGCATAAATCTGTAAAGCATCTGAAAATGACAATTAGAAAAACAACGTACATTTATCGAGTTCCTGCCTATAAATATCTGGGCGTTTGGACAAAGAACTTCATGTTTAAAAAAAAACTTACTGATGAGCTAGTTAAAAAGAATAAGATTTAAAGTAGACTTTTTTTTTTAGAAATAGATCTTGCCTCTCCCTAAACAGCAGGAAGCAGATTGTACAGACAACTTTCCTGACAGTTCTTTGACTGGTCACACTATCCATTTACCAGATTGCAACAGCCACTACTCTTAAACTGCTCAGGCAGAACTCATTACGATTGGATGTTCTGGTGCTGCTCAGGCAGAACTCATTACGATTGGATGTTCTGGTGCTGCTCAGTGCAGAACTCATTACGATTGGATGTTCTGGTGCTGCTCAGGCAGAACTCATTACGATTGGATGTTCTGGTGCTGCTCGGCAGCAGAACTCATGCTTACGATTGGATGTTCTGGTGCTGCTCAGGCAGAACTCATTACGATTGGTGTTCTGGTGCTGCTCAGGCAGAACTCATTACGATTGGATGTTCTGGTGCTGCTCAGGCAGAACTATTACGATTGGATGTTCTGGTGCTGCTCAGGCAGAACTCATTACGATTGGATGTTCTGTGCTGCTCAGGCAGAACTCATTACAATGGGATGTTCTGGTGCTGCTCAGGCAGAACTCATTACGATGGATGTTCTGTTGCTGCCAGCAGACTCATTACGATTGGATGATCTGGTGCTGCTCAGGCAGAACTCATTGCGATTGGATGCTCAGGCAGCTTAGGGTGTTGATTAAGGACTAGTAACTGAGAATGTAACAGTTTTTCTGTTTTGTTTTTGTTTGATTCAAGTTTTATCTTACATTGTAATTGGTGTTGTATTGCTGTGATCAGTTGTTGAAAAATAAAAACATGAGTTACCAAACATGTTCCAGGGTCGGGTTAACTCTTGAGGTTTAAATCTCCTCCTATTCCAAACTAGTTTTAGTTTGGAATAACGTACAAAATTCCTTGATTCCCTGGCGCCGCCTGGGCAGTTTAGGACTCTGGTGTTGAATGAATTCATTGAGGAAATCAGTTGTTTTGATTGATTGTGTGAGTGTGGTTTATTTTGTTGAGGTTGAGGTATTTTCAGAAACCATTCTTTCAAATAAGTGGCCAGCTGAGGCAAAATAGAGAGGGAGAGGTAGAAGAGAGAGAGAGGTAGGAGAGAGAGGGAGAGAGATGAGAGAGAGGTAGGAGAGAGAGGGAGAGAGTAGAAGAGAGAGAGAGGTAGGAGAGGAGAGGAGAGAGAGAGAGAGGTAGAAGAGAGAGAGAGGTAGAAAGAAGAGAGAGGTAGGAGAGAGAGGGAGAGAGATAGAGAGAAGGTAGGAGAGAGAGGGAGAGGTAGAAGAGAGAGAGAGGTAGGAGAGAGGAGGGAGCGGAGGAGAGGTAGAAGGAGAG
>NW_019946077.1:32635-35295 GCF_002910315.2 Salvelinus sp. IW2-2015
CTGCCAACAGCCACTTTACTTCTTCAAAAAAACCTGCCTACCACGGCTAAGAACTCATTGACGATTGAGTGTTCTGGTGCCGCGTCCACAGCAGAACTCATTCACGAATTCTGCAATAGTTCTCGGCCGCCTGCTTCTGCAGAACCGTCATCCCTACGGCATATGATTGTTTTCTGTGCCCCTGCTGCCAGGGCAGAACTCATTACAAGAGTGGATGTTCTGTCTGCTCAGCATAGCCAAACTCACTTTACATTGGATGTTTCTGGTGCCTGCTCAGGCAAACTCCATTACGAGTGATTTGTGTCTGGGTGCCTGCCTCAGGCAGACACCTCATTGACGGATTGGATTTTGGCTTGCTCTCAGCAGAATCCGTATTACGATTGATGTTCTGGTGCTCTCAGGCAGACACCAGAATGTCAGTGTGTCTCAGCGCCATTGACTGGATGCGTCTGCTCAGCGTCTCTTGGGTGATGGTCTCCAGGCGATCAGCATGGTGCTAGGGTGTTTGAGTTAAGGACCTAGTAATCTGAGAGAATGTAACAGTTTTTTCTGTTTGTTTTTTATTGATTCAGTTTATCTTACATTGTAATTGGTGTTGTATTGCTGTTGATCAGTTGTTGAATAAATACACAAACACTAGAGTTACCAACAACATGTTCACTAGGTCGGTTAACTCTTGAGGTTTAAATCCTCCTCTTACAGTTTTAGTTTGGAATAACGTACAAAATCTTGTCTTGATTCCCTGGCGCCGCCTGGGCAGTTTAGGACTTGGTGGTTGAATGAATTCATTGAGGAAATCAGTTGTTTTTGATTGTGTTGAGTGTGGTTTATTTGTTGAGGTTGAGGTATTTTCAGAAACCATTCTTTCAAATAAGTGGCCAGCTAGGCAAAATAGAGAGGGAGAGGTAGAAGAGAGAGAGAGGTAGGAGAGAGAGGGAGAGAGATAGAGAGAGGGTAGGAGAGAGAGGAAGAGAGGTAGGAGAGAGAGTAGAGTAGGAGAGAGAGGAGAGAGAGAGAGAGAGGTAGAAGAGAGAGAGAGAGAGAGGTAGGAAGAGAGAAGAGACAATCTGTGTCTAATCATCAACATGAATCAGATCCTCAAAAGTTCTACAGCTGCACCACTTTTTTTGCTCTGATCCATATTGTGTCTTTTCCCTCTCCCTGCCCTCCCTTCCTCAAGCCATCCAGCAGTTGGACAAGCTCTCTCACAGCCTGCCCGAGCCCCTGACTCTCCCGCTACCCAGGTAGAGGTGCCCCAATCCTGCGGTAGTATTTGGACCTCGGACTCCCTGGTCCTTTATGGCACGCTCACGCTCTCCCCATCAGACATGAAGAACTCCCTATTATGCGGCACAGACTGTCCCCATTCGAGTGTACTACCCAGGATTCACCTACGGTACCGCTCTCTGAAAGTCTAACAACTCACTAACATATATAATAATAATAACACCTAAAATATCACACAATTCTTTAAGTGACAGCAAAAAATTCAAGCGAGACAATAAAAACGCAAAACCTAATGATTACGCAACAATAAAATACAATCACCCAATTTACACTATAATAGTACCCCCCTAACATAGACATAACCCCACCAAACTGATTCTAAATTATTATCATCAAATTCAATCGACATATTCCACTAAAAACAATATAGTCACAACAACAGCACAACACTATGAAATAAAACAGACCAATCAAAGTAACCAACACGATACGTCAGAATAATCTGGTAAATGGTGTGACCAGTCAAAGAACTGTCAGGAAAGTTGTCTGTACAATCTGCTTCCTGCTGTTTAGGGAGAGGCAAGATCTATTTCTAAAAAAAAGAAGTCTACTTTAAATCTTATCTTTCTAACTAGCTCATCAGTATGTTTTTTTTTTTAAACATGAAGTCTTTGTCCAAACGCCCAGATATTTATAGGCAGGAACTCGATAAATGTACGTTGTTTTTCTAATTGTCATTTTCAGATGCTTTACAGATTTATGCATTGGACAGTTCTTTCATCGAGCAGGTTCCCGTCTAAACTGTATATATTTGAACTTTTGGATTAACCATTTTTTTTCACATTGAACAAACATACGAGTAAGTTAATAATAMGAAGCTGAGATTTAAAGTAGGCTCCTCATGTCTCTCCCTAAGCAGCAGGAAGCAGGTTGTACTTCCTGCTAGCTCTTGATTAATGGTGACACCACTCTAAAACTCTTGGATGCTGTGGACCATAGCGAGCGTCACTTTATCAGGTAACAGGTTTAATAATCATCACTGCATCCTTTATCAGAAGGTTGGCTACTAGAACTAACGCTTCATCGTAGACTGATTATACAAAAGCATGTGGATCAGGTTGACTGGTCCTCTTTGAATTCCCGTAGATCACTTCATTTCTCCCTTTTCGATTACAAAGCTCTTCTGCACAACCTTCCAACATCTCACTTCTGTGTTAAAGTATATAAACACAGTGTTGGTTAACTCGTCGACCCTCGTTTTTCTACGAACCTAGGTAAATCAGCCTTTAGATTAGGTTACTGTCATTCATATTCACCCAGTTCAATGTAACAGTGATAGGTTTAGGTTACTGTCATTCATATTCACCCAGTTCAATGTAACAGTGATAGGTTTAGGTTACTGTCATTCATATTCACCCAGTTCAATGTAACAG
>NW_019946078.1:0-3061 GCF_002910315.2 Salvelinus sp. IW2-2015
CACCCCCCCTCCGCCCCCTCCTTCCCCCCCCCCCCTCCTCGCCCCACCCCCCCCCCTCACTAACCGCCCCCCCCTACCCCTGACCCCCGCCCCCTCACCACCCACCGCCCCCCCGCCCCCCCCCTTTTTCACTTTATTTGAACTGTACTGTGGGTTCACAGCCGAGGTTTCTCCTGAAACACCTGCTGGACGATGCTAACCAACTCAGAGATCCAGCACGTGTATAATATCACTACCAACGTCGTTCCGGCAACTAGCTAGTACGAGTGCGCAGAGAAAGAGACAGCCTTTCTCAATCGTCCAGGCCGGTATACTTTTTTCTACGTCCTCTAAACCTGTTCATCTCAGTACTTTGCTCACACCTCAAATACTGTAATCTAAGATAACCAGGCCAACTACAAATCTCATCCAAAATTTTCCCACGTGGAAAAGAAGTGTACTCGCCCATAACCCCCCAGAAAATACATCTAACATGGGAAGAGGGATAAGAGGACACACAACAACTGTAGATAACAATTATCAGGTTGCTGCCGTAATCTCTCTGAAACCCTAGTAAGAAGGGTAGAACAGCCAGCCAACTACCATCCAGTACGAGCCGGGGAGAGAAGAGACACCTTCTATCACGTTAAAATCTAGTTTGCTCCTAAGGAAAGCCCCTGCTCAGAGAGCCTCAACACGCCCACCGCCACGCGACTACGCATCCAGGATAGTCGAGCAGACGAAGAGACACCTTACATATCAGGTCTCTATTCTCTCTGAAACCACTCTCTGAGAAACACACCAACCATCTTCCATACCATCCAGTAGAGACAGCGTTCAAATGAACGATGACACCGCTCTGAACGCTCGATAATCAGCCGTTACATTGGTTCTCGCTCTGTATAAACCACCCCACTGATGCCACTTACAGAGATGGCCTGCGACTCTATTTCATCTTCACTTGTAAAACCCCTCGAAGGTTATACGCAACATCCAGTCCATGCGTCCCGTACCTGTCTACCATGCACAGCAAAATAACAGTACGGAACGAAGAAACATTCCATTCTTTAATTAGAATTCCAGTTAATTTCATCTCTCCTGCACTAAAAATCCTCCTCCTTTCTCTGCCATGTTTAACGACACCCAATAAAAGTGCTCTTGTTCAATTTTATACGAAAGGGTTTGAACCAGAGCCTAGGTTTACATGGGGAGCGCGAACCGGCCACCCAACAGCCAAAAACTACCAGGCCATTGCGACAATGAACAATAGGAAAGCAGACACCTATCTATCAGGTTCTGTTCTCCTGAAACCCACTCTGAGGTAACAACCAGCCAATACCATCCAGTACCGAGGAGAAGAGACCCCTTTCTATCAGGTTTCTGGCTTCCTCCTGAATACCCTTCTGAGGTAACAACAGCCCCAAACTACCATCCAGACGAGCGAGAAGAGCACCTTCGATCAGGTTCTGTCTCTCCTGAAACCCCTCTGAGGGTACAAACCAGCCAACTACCATCAGACGAGGGAGAAGAGACACCTTCTATCAGGTTCTGTTCTCCTGAAACCCCTCTGAGGGTAACAACCAGCTCCAACTTACCACTCCAAGTACAAGAGAGAAGAACACCTTCTATCCAAGCAGTTGGGTCTCCTGAAACCCTGTCTGAGGATAACAACGCAGCCCAACTACCATCCAGTACCGAGGAGAAGAGACACCTTCTGATCAGTTCTGTTCTCCTGAAACCCTTCTGAGGGTAACAAACCAGCCAAACACCCATCGCAGTACGAGGAGAAGAGACACCTCTCTATTCTTCTATCAGGTTCTGTTCTCCTGAAACCCTTCTGAGGGTAACAACCAGCCAACTACCATCCAGTACGAGGAGAAGAGACACCTTCTATCAGGTTATGTTCCCCTGAACTTTCACTGAAACTGAACTTCTACTGCAGTTCTACTGATTTAACGTTCTGATCCAAGCATACCTAACGGACTCCCCGACGAAGGCCATGCAGCCGAAACGCCTCAGAGTTTTTAAACTTTGTTTCCATTGAACGTGCCATACAAATAAAGGTATTTTAATTCATTATATGAAGAGTGCCTTGGTCCTCCTTTCTTTATGATTCCTAATGTTGATTTTAATGTTGATACATATAATCAGCTAGCAACACTGTGATGTGTTTGGAATAAAACATGAGAGAACGTGTCTCCCCACAGACTCACCACGCATTAATCACAGGTGCTGTAATATGCTTTAGTCATTGTTATGCAGCACGTCCTAGCCGTTAGCTGCTGTTAGCTGCTGATGACTGATAAGGATGTATGTCCTATCCGGGCCTCCGTATGTCTGACTGCACAGGAAGACCAATACTAAAAGAAAAGTCATCATCAGAAAAGGCCAGAGCTCTGATAAACGACAGTAGGCTGKGTCCAAAATGGCACCCTATTCCTTATATATTGCCCAAATGGTCAAAGTAGTGCACTATATAGTGAATAAGGTGCTATTTCAGACCCACCCTATACTACCACCCTCCACCTCTACTTGGGCCATTGCTTTTTTCTTCTCAGAATCAATTAGATTTTTTCTTTTTAATGACAGTGTGATGATGATGCATGTGGGGCTAATAAGACATGAATGGGATATGAAAGGTCTCTGAGAGCTAGACAAATGACTACCATTATTTCACCAATCAGAGAGGCGGGGCCCTCCTATATGTTCTAATTTGAATGGTAATAACATTCTTGAATTGCTTTTGTCCTACCAGGACACTGTCTCCATTGACACGCAGCCTGGCAAGGTAACCTTGAGTCCACTACACCCAGACTCTAAGGATTGCTGCCTAAATTACAACCCATTACCTATGTAGTGCACTACTTTTGACCAGAGCCTTATGGGCCATGATCAAGGACCTAGTCAAAAGAAGAGGACTATAAGGAATAGGGTTCCATTTGGGAAATTAAAGGTTAAATCACCATCCAGGTTTTTGGCCTGTAATGACATGACTAGACAGAAAGATGAGAACACTCCTAAGCTGTAGCTCCTTCTTCACTGTAACGTAACAGGAGGAGTAGGGCTCTAGTGGTCTCAGACG
>NW_019946078.1:6795-8308 GCF_002910315.2 Salvelinus sp. IW2-2015
CTAGAGCCCTATTCAATTTAGCAGGTCTGAGACCACTAGAGCCCTATTCAATTTAGCAGGTCTGAGACCACTAGAGCCCTATTCAATTTAGCAGGCTATTTACCGACCAAACCGACCCACCTGAACCAATTCTATTCGATTGAAACCCACATGTCGTGATTTTTCACTCCTTTCAAATGAATTGAAGGATTTCCTTTGACAGTAGCTCCACCTTTTAGTTCTCTGCTCTTTTGCAGAGAMATGGTGGGAGACAGGGGCAGGAYTACATAATAGTTTTTTTTTATTTCTCCACCCAAACAAAAGTGCAAGGTGTAAACCTRTAAATAATACACGGGACGAGACCCATTGTAGGGGGTGCGTACTGGGGGGCAGAGAAGTCAGGCGCAGGAGAGCAAAAACTGATTTACAACGGCGCAGTTTAATAAATAAAACCCCTGTAAACAGAACAAATAAATCAATGGGTAAACAATACCCGTTACACARCAGCATAACGTGCACAAGCACTACAATAAACAGTTCCGGACAAGGACATGGGGGGAACAGAGGGTTAAAGACACAACATGTAACGATGGAATTGAAGACAAGACAAAACAAATGGAACATGAAAAGTAGATCGATTATGGCTAGAAGACCGGCGACGCCAACCGCCGAACGCCGCCCGAACAAGGAGAGGCATCGACTTCGGCGGAAGTCGTGACACCCATGAAACAATTTCACATTAACAAGTCGCACGGAATCCGATACAACAGCACAGTTATTCACAGGACCAACGGACATGGTAACAATAATCGACAATGAGGACAATGGGCAACAGAGGGCACATACAATTGAAGTCGCAGGTTTACATACACTTAGGTTGGAGTTACCCAAGTTATTTTTCCAACAATTGTTTTCAGACAGATTTCACTTATAATTCAGTGTATCACATTTTCAGTGGGTCAGAAGTTTACATACACTAACACCCTGACAACACTGACCGTGTCGCGTGGGTCTATAACTGAGTCTATAGCTGGGTCTATAATTGGGTCTATAACTGGTCTATACCTGGGTCTATAGCTGGGTCTATAGCTGGGTCTATGACTGGGTCTATAGCTGGGTATATAGCTGGGTATATAACTGGGTCTACAACTGGGTCTACAACTGGGTCTATAACTGGGTCTATAGCTGGGTCTATGACTGGGTCTATACCAGCTATTAGAAACCCCAGTTATAGAACCCAAGTTATAGGACCCAGCTATTAGACCCACACTATAGAAACCCCAAGTTAATAGACCCAGTTATAGACCCAGTTATAGACCCAGCTATATACCCAGCTATAAGAACCAGTTATAGACCCAGTTATAGAACCCAGTTATAGACCCAGCTATAGACCCAGCTATAGACCCAGTTATAGACCAGTTATAGACCCAGTTATAGACCCAACTATAGACCCAAGTTTATTAGACCCAGTTGTTAGACCCAGTTTGTTAGGACCCCAGCTATTAACAGAAGACACCCAAAGCTATGAATCCCA